>NW_019525414.1:4398750-4429093 GCF_002814215.2 Seriola lalandi dorsalis | reverse complement strand
CAACACTCCCTCCCACCCTCCCCGTGCCCGAGATCTCCCCACGCCCTCTCCGGCTGTCTCCTCAGACGCTTCGTCATCTTCCTCATCCGGATGATGGTGATGGAGGGTCACTGTAGCCCTCTGTAGACCTCTGCCTGTTACATACTGTAGGCTTTGACCAAACATCTGCTCAAGGCACAAGCTGACACAGTTTCCATGACTCAAGTGGTTCAAATAAGTAACACAAAAAATATGGAAAACTCCTCCACAGTTGATGGAATTCATATGAAGTGAAATGAATCTGACACCTGTTGGTGAGAAAAAGGGCACAGGTGCCACGATATCCTGAGTTATTTGTCAGTGTAAGGAAGCCCGGGCAAAACAAATCATCATCAGAGCCATATAACCAGTTTACTGAAATTACCACAGGCTGACTCATGGACTGTGCTTCACGTAGAGCATTTAAATGCCGGGAAGTGATATTCTTTATTTTATCATAGGATATGTGTGCCAGGATGCCATGTACTGTGACAGCTGTCATGGACCTTAGCTGTACATCATCTGTTTATCCACAATGAGAGAATAAGGCAAATAAGGTTACAGACTAATCTGCCTGTGAGGTGTATGATCTCTTTAAACATTAATGTCAACAGTAAAATATATTACTTCCGCTCAGAACCTGTCAGATGTGGGCTTTCTTTTTTTTACAACAGTATCTTTATTTATTTTTAGAACAGTTTAGCACTCCACATGTGACTGCACGTACACATGCCTGTAGAACATCTGTACATACAAAGCAACCACAAGAACATAATACTCCCACCCTCAACCCTGCAAAACATACAAAGAAAAAATAAGTAATTACAGAATAAAGAAAAAAATGATATAAGACTGTAATCATATATATAATTATAATGTATTTTATATATATATAATTATATATATATATTATTTTAATCTTTAAAAGATTAAAATAAAATATTTTTAAAAAAAGATTAAAAATGTACATATATTACACATACACCCATACACACTTGGATATGTGGTCTTTCTGAGTGAAAGAATAACTTTCTTTGGTTTGTCTCCAGGTTAAAATGGTGCTTCTTTTACTATATCGCTATTTGCATTTATTTCACTTGAAAACAAATGAACCATGCTACTGAAGGTTTAATACTGCAAAAAGAATTTAGAGACTGCTTCTCACTACCCCCACTACCACTGACAGTGCGCATTAAGCTGTAGTGTGACTAAATTGATACCAGAATATGAATAATGAGTCTTGAAATCTGTGAATTATAACAGCCATTATACAGTGTATGGCAGAGTGATGATACACTGACACAAGAGTTAGATCTCTATTTTGGGTCTAGCTCATCTCCAGATTTACTGTGGTTGTAAAGTGGCCATAACTAATAATGGAATCTAGTGTTTATGCCAACCTCCCTTTATACAAGATTAAAGATCCTGTTTGTGTGTGTGTGTGTGTATGTGTGTGTGTGTGTGTGTGTGTGTGTGTGTGTGTGTGAGACAGGGGAAGAAGATATCACGTGTACGTGGACCATGAGAATTATTCTGCATGCATAAACTTGCATTTGTACATTTGTACATTTGTACGTGTTGGCCTACGTGCACGCTCTGACAGTGATGGGCAGCAAGTTGTCAGCGGAAGCGGCCGGGCGCTGCTGATTTAAGCTGTGAGAGGAGAAATATGAGTGGAGGAAGAGGAGAGGAAAAGATAGAAGAATCGGGGGGGGGGGGGGGGGAATCAGGGGGACTAACCCCATGGGTTAGTCAGCAGGACATTACCCTGCTGCTGTGCAGGTGATGGATTCCTCCAATGCCGTGGCCACATAATTACATTCACCCATTTCTGCCTTGTCAGCAGGAGCACTGGAGCCTCACCGTCTTGGACAGGCAGCAGAAATCATGCAGGGAGGTGAGCCAAGGCAGTGGCCTGCAGCTAACTTCTGAAGAAAACACATTAACAAGATCCATCAACAAAAGGCTGCGAGAAACAAGGTTCCTGCTTTATAATAGTAATATTAATACCATTTCTTATGTCCAATAAAGCGCATACATTGGTTTTCTGTGTTTATCATGCTGAAAAATGTTTCCGCCAGTCTGTTATGATTGGGATGGTGTCCACAAAAAGTCAAATATGACTCAGGAACATGTGACAATGGAGCTGTTTTAGGCAACTTCAACTTATTTGTGAATCACCAGATTGTGACCGCCTCTGCAATTCTCCAAACAAAGTGGCAGCTGGACTATCAATAAAGATTATATCATCAGGAGGCAAAAAAAAAATAACCCAGGTAATCTAATTTTATATTTATAGATACATTTTGATATAAAGTAAATATCAAAATCAATTTATTAGCGTGGTTGGAATGAAAAGAGTGGCATATGAGTGATGAAATATAGATGCAGGGTTTCATTACATAACTGATCCACTTTGGAAAACCATTTTAGTTCCCTAACCACATAGAAGAAGCCAGGAATAATAATTACATCTACTGTGTATTAAGCTTATATATCAAATGCTGAGAGCAGAGTATGAAATCTTGGTAGGATAAATAAACACTACCCAATTAGTATCTATCTATCTATCTATCTATCTATCTATCTATCTATCTATCTATCTATCTATCTATCTATCTATCTATCTATCTATCTATCTATCTATCTATCTATCTATCTATCTACAGCAGTCTTCACTGTCAGGACTGTTATATACAGTACTATAGAGCGCTTCGTGCCGTTTGGTCCTCACAGACACCCATAGAGCATGTGACGATCAGCTGACTCGACCCGGAAGCTTTGAGGAAGCACAGACAACCACAACAACAAATCTTCATCAACAAAACTTGAATTCCTCGCGTTATTTACGTCTGTTAATCATGGAGTCGACCCTCGAACAGCATCTGGATGATACGTGAGTCAATACCAGAGTGTGTTTGGGTTCGTGTGTAAAATGTTGGCACGTTAAAGACGACTTCTCGCTTTTGTGTGTGTTTTCGGCAGCATGAAGAACCCAGCAGTTGTCGGTGTGCTCTGCACGGATCAACAAGGACACAACCTGGGCTGTAAGAAAACCCCGAGCTAGATACTATATGAGCTTTACGGGAAAGTGCTTCTCAAATGTGTCCACAGCAGACTGACTGAGTAAAACCGTTCATCAAGCGGAGCTTAAAGTGAACTGTGGTTTGCTCCTGTAAAATCACTCCAAACACAAGGAGGCCCGTAGATCATTTTCAGAATAACTCAGAATACATTTTCACCCAAAGCTTTCATCTCAAGCTAAAATAATACATCGTACTTTATTTGTTGATAATATTTTCTATTTGTAATCAGAATCTGCAAAGTAACAAGTAACTAAAGTTATTAAATGTAGTGGAGAAAAAATTACAATATTTGCCTCTAAATTGTAGAGTACTTAAGTACAATACTTGACTGAATGTACTTAGTTATTTTCCAACACTGGTTTTCTATATGTGAATAGCACAAACAACTTCCTGATGATGTGGTTTCATACGACCATGAGTCATCATTTGTCTCATATCTAATAACTGTGTCAGTTGTTCTCAGTTGTTTACACACATTTGTGTGAAACTTTCAAAACATCAAGTTCAATCAACACGTCATTTTGTACCGAGCAGCCCAACATTTGATTTCTCAAGCACCAGGAAGTTACTCACTCACAGCATTTAACTTGTGTCAGAAGGAAAATTATCAACCTGATTATCACAGCCACCAAAATTTGTCACGTTATCACCACATAAAGCAAGACGTAGGTCTTTGTGCCATTTCTCATGACAACTTATATACAGAAACCCAGTAATTAAGTTAAAAAAAAAAGTAAATCACAATATTAATATAATGAAATACAATATAATTATTGATAGAATAAATTGATAATGGAATAAAGAAGGGAAAGCAATAGAATTTTATACTTATACACATATACACTACCTACACATATATAAGCACATATATACATATGCAAACACATACATAAATATAGTAAAAGCAGTTAACAAATGAATACTACTGTCAATTCACTGGTTTGTCTTTCAATCTTCACCTTGCTGTGAGAACATGAGTTTTGGATTTGAGAGTTTAACACACTGTTTTCATTTGACAATTGTGCCAAAGCAGCTGACAAGTACTTAAAATGGAAAATATGCATTTCTAAATTGTATAACATACAAATTGCCACCCATCTTTTTTGGTCAACCTGAGTCATAAGGTTAATCATATTTGCAAAGTTAATCATTTGCTTGTTGCTGAGAATTACAAGTGGAGACATATGAGCTAAATAACATGACCGAGCAAGATAAAATGCTTTACTTCCTGATTAAAAAAATAACAGTGTGTGTTATTTGTGAGCATCACTAGCAATATGTAATAAAGTCAGGTGCAAGACTTATTGTTACATATTGCTAGTGATGCTCACAAATAACTCATATGATCATCACACTGCTAACTAAAATCTGGTTACCCACCTCTTCTGTGCATTACTGACTACCACCAAGTTTATTGGGTTTTGGGTTTTTTTTTTTTACTGAGCCTGTTCTTACTTTAGGATTATTGCCACTTGCAAATATTTGTCCTGAATGATCTGATCACACTGAAGACATTACAACTGTAAATGCACCCAGCACGCACTGAAGATGTAACCACCTTAAAAAGATGAATTTGGTCACATAAACTTCAAATTATACAACTCTGATTTAACACACTGCACATCCAGAATGGGAATACGCAGGCGGCTCGAGTGTCCTGAATAAAATGTCACAGATTTGTGGATGACGACAAGCTTGTTAACTGTCAGTGTTTGTGCAATTAAAGTGTGTGGTCTTGCCAAGAATTACACGAGAAGGCCAAATAGCGCTCTCATGTCTGTAAATATGAAGCTACTGCCTGCAGCCAGTTAGCTTAGCTTAGCTGTTGGACAGTAAACAGCGGGAAGCACATAGCCTGGCTCTGTCCAAAGTTGCCAAAATCTGACTATTGGCACATGTGAAACTGTAACTAAATAACACAGGAGATCTTGTTTGTTTAATCCATAGAAAAAAAACAAATTGTAAAAATGAGAAGTTGTGGAATTACAGAGTGTTATGGGCTGAACTTTTACTTTTACCTAGAAATGCAAGTGAGATGGATGTTGTTCAGATAACGCTGGAGAAGGTTTAACTGTCAGTATGTTTTCTTCAGTCCTGCTCAGTGACATTCCTTTATATTTCACAACCACCAGGCCGCGGCTCCCTGTCTGATGAACATGGTGGTGTTGTGTCAGTTCTGGCCAAACAAGCTGCAGCTCTCACCAGAGACCTAACAGACACTCCGACTGTGTGCCTGGAGTCGGAGTCAGGGTGAGCACTCACACAACCTTTTGTCTTTTTATTTATTTATTTATTTTTTTACTTGACTGACTCCCGCCTGTCGTCCCTCCCCACAGTTTCAGTGAATATAAGAGGTTTGTCTGTGGTGGAGTTGATGAATACTTGGGCAGATGAGTAAATCAAAGTCTTGGCAGACGAGCTCATTTTCATTTGTGTGGCTGTGCTGCCACCTTCTGGGCTCTGCAAAAAACCTCATCTGCTGAACTGTGTCTCCAACTTCCAACAATACTCATGATTATCAGGAAGAAGTCATTTTAAACGTTGGACCTTAGTACCTGTTGCTTTGTTGTGTCAACCCAGGTGTAAATGAATGACTTAATGACCGGAGCAGACATCACGTTTCAGTGGCTGAGGGGATCATTCTGTTCTGATCATTAGTGAGGAGAGAGCACATCAGTCATATCTTAGCTGCCCTGCGCGGGCTTCCTGTACACAAAGGCCTCGGTGAGGACCAAGCTACATCGCTAACTCCCTGATTAGCTATGTACCTCCAAGAACACTGAGGTCATCTACTGCTGCTTTATTGAAGGTTCCCAGCAACAGCTGTAGAAAAATTGGGGATGCAGTCTTGGTCAGTTACGGCCCTTAGCTGTGAACCACACTCCCTGTACGTATCAGAGAAGCAGCTCACTGAGTATCTTTAAAGGAAAGCTCAAAACTTATTCCTTCACTTTAGCCTTTAACTATCTCTGAATTTCTGCACTTTGCTCTGCATCTATGCACCGCTCAGCACTTTGTTTGAATGTCTTCTTATTTAATGATTTAATATTTTATTCCTTATTTTATCTCATTTTACATGAATGTTTTTAATGTTTTTCATTTTAAATCAAAGATCAATGCTCTACATGTTTTTATGTCTTTTCATGTGAAGCACTTGGTGCATTTCATTTATTTGTTGTAAAGCAGTTTGTGCTACATTTCTTGGTGCTTTATTATTGTTATTATTATTATTATTAGTGATCATGAATCAGCTGATAAGTTTCAGTGTGAGTTTGAACTAAATTAGAGTTTAAGGCCATTGTCCTCTTTAAATTGTACATTTATACAACTGCCTTTATACTGCTGTAGCTGGTAGCCATGATGATGATGATGATGATGATGATGATAATAATAAACAGAAATCATAACCTCACCAATAATAATAATGTACAAAAGATCAGTAAAAGGTCAAAACATGTCATCACTTTTATTTTACTCATCTCTTGAATGTTCGTGTGACGATGCTGTTTTTGTTTCTGTGTGTTGTGTAGAAACATCCTGGTGAGGAGTCACGGCACCATCACAGTAGCAGTTCACAAGATCGCCTCTTGAAGACACCATGACTCACTGCAGAGTTTTACTGTAAAGAATTGTACATGCAAACAAACACATTAGTACGAATCACACGATCTGAGGGAGCTCTGACAAAGAGAAATCTGAGGTTTCCTCATTCAGCTGCTGTGTTCTCTGTATTTTCTGACCCCATATTTAAACCAGAGAGCTTGTTAATTTTCTGATGCTGAATATTGGAGTGTGAATCTCTTCTTTTATTAAAAAAAAAAGAAAGAAAGAAAAAGAATCTACACCAATTCATCAGTGATGCTATTTTATTGATACTGTGTACAGAATAGGTCTCATATGAGGTTGTATCCAGCCGTGTTAAAACCGTGTGTGTGCGCGCGTGTGTCCGCGCGCGTGTGTGTGCTTTTTGCCCACAACCATATCCTTCAAGCCAAGGCAGTCATGCACAGAATAACAACCCTTAATAAACTTTAACTTGACTTTGTGCTGCCCTCCTCTGTGTTAAGTATTCATTATTTTCTCCTTTGCTCAGTAGCTGCGTGACATTTACACAAGACATGGAAAAAAAAAAAAAAAAAACAAGTTTCACATTTTCCAATCATTTATGAAGCCACTGAAGTCGCGTATGGCGGAAGGATCACGCATTTATTCACTTAAAGAGCGTGTAGGTCCGCGTACCAGTGGAGCGCCAGGTGTACGCAGTGTGTTTTCGTGCTCCTCTGGATGGGGGAGTGTGAATCGCACAATGTTTTTTTGTTTTTTTGTCAGACAACACGTGTATCCCTCTGTCCGCAGCACATGGCTGTGTATCTGCAGAGCAGGCAGTGCAGCGCATCTTAGTGGCGCACCGCCTTTGTCCAAGACCTGAGCACCGTCTGCGGTGGCTCCGATGTTTTCGCCGCAGACCAGTTTATTTATGCCTGAGTGCCGGTGACGGTCCGTCCATCCCTTTCTAGTGAACGTGATATTTCAGGAGCGCCTGTGGGGAATTTCTCCAAATTTGGTCCAGACGTCCACTTGGACACCAGGATGAACTGATTAGAATTTGGTGGTCAAAGGTCAAAGGTCAAGGTCACTGTGTCCGTACAAACACATTTAGGGCCATAGCTCAAGAATTCATACCCTAATTATGACAAAACGAAATCTCTCCTGGAATAAAACGATGAAGTTATAACATTTTATATTCAAATGGTCAACTTCACTGTGACGTCATGATTTTCTGCAAAATCACTTTTCTGACCATTATTAAACGCTGTAACTGAGGAACAGAAGGGGAGGGGAGATTCTGACCTTATATCACCTTGAAACTTTACCAAAAACACATGTAATGCCTTTTACTGAGATCCCTCACAGTCTCCACTACATATTTCATGCCAGCCGAGCAGACATGGATGTAAACAGCAGCTCGGCTGGAGGCGTACTACTGCAAGGAGGTAATTCCAGCTTTCTCTCCTCTCTCCCCCTGAGCCCTCAGACGAGGTTCACTGCTACGTCTCAGTCACGTGGCTCTCCTCAGTGAAGGCTTCGCTCTCTGCGGCTCCTCGGCGCAGCCAGCGATGTTTGAGGCTGAGATATGAGATGCAACTGAGAGTGGCCCGCTCATAGAGGCAAAGTTATGGCACAGTCATCATCGGAGGAAGAGGTCCCGCAGCAATTTCTTTCTGCCACAAAGTCCTCCGCTGGTGACGCGCAAGCATTTCTGGGACGCACAACACCGGAGCGAGAAAACCCCAAATTAAACTAATTGAAATCGGTGCAGAAGAGCGTCGAGGACAGAAAGAGATTTCAGGTACGTGCTTCATGTTTTTAAATTTTTTTTTTTTTTATTGGCACATTTATGAGAGTCTGCAGCTTTTGAACTAATTAACCGTTTTAAATATGAGATGACAAAGATTTTACATTTGATGAGGCTATAATTCATTTTCATTATTGGTGAACTATTTCCTTCAAACCTTTCACATCACACTAAAGTTATGCCCTAAACTGTTATCCTCTGTGACACCCCCCACCCCACCCCCCATCCCCCCCAAAGTTATTCTGGGCTTTAAAACTTTTCACCCACATTGTGTCAGTGCAGGTTTGTGCCTCTTTTTGTCCCATGGCACCCAGATGACATCTTCCTGAAATTCACTGCAGAAGTGTCAGTGTGCCTGAATTCTGAACGAGCCTTTTCTTGCCTCCCCAGCAGAGTTGAGTTGTGTGGGGGGCACAATGCAACAGGCCTGTGAAGTGAAGATAACAACTGGCTCACAGCGACACACCGTAAGACCTCCCTGTTTTCTCCTCTCAGTAATACGGTTTTGTGTGTGCCTCCGTACTCTAAGCCAAAAGCTTTCAGCTAAACACCCTGCATTTACTACATAAGCTCACAATTCCTCAGGACTGATGCCTGTGTGGCTTCCCCCTCAGAGCTCACAGTCACAGTTGGAGCCTCTGAGTTGTGACTCTTGATAGATAAAATAGTTAGGCAGACAGAAAATCATGAAGAAGAGGGTCAGGGACACAGCTGGCCACGAACTTCATTAGATGGTGATATTTGGTTGAATGCAGGCTGTGACGTCATGCGACCAAAACTCATAGTTAGGACAGCATATAATGAAGAATACTGATGACAACTGAGGTTGATATTTTGTTGGTTTTAATTTGTGTTCTTCACCAAAACCAACATGGGAGAAGGTTGCCTTTAAGGCTTTCTGCTAGAGTGGTTTTCAGGTAGAAAGGCAACCTAACCAAATAGCCCCTCAAAACTGAAAATCTAAATAAAAGAAAAATTGAAAATAATAAGCTAACAAAGTCAAGCAGGACATGAACCCTGGTATCCAGAGTGACAGTCCTATGTTTGACCCATTCACCCACCACAACCATCTCTTTGTTGTCTTTGTAGTGGGCCTACCTTCTGCCAGAAAGCGTTTCTGGCAGAAAGGCTTGAAGGCAAACTTCTCCCAGAACCACGTCTTCCACACGTCTCGTGCCAACGCCATCTTGAAAAACAAAGTACCAACATTCTAGTTGGGAGCAAAACCCGACGCCTGCGAAATGTCACAATGTCAATCAGCCAACGTTAGGTTGTGACATCAACACGATTTCCAGCCAAAATGTTATGTCTGTCCAGCGTCTTTCTGAAGAGAAAGTTACTTGAAAAAATACGGTTTGAAAAACTGAAGTTGATATTTTCATGTCTCTGTAACGTAGCAGCCAGAGGTTTTTCTGTCCATCTGTCCATATGTACGTACAGGTCCGTCTGTCCCATTCTCATGAAGGCGACATGTCAGTTACGCCTTGAGGGAATTTCTTAAGCTTTGGTGGTCAAAGGTCAAAGGTTAAAGGTCAAGGTCACAAGGACCACACAAAACACCTTTTTGGCCATAACTTTAGAATGCACAGACTAATTAACTGCAACTGGACTGGTTGGTGGAGGCATGCATGTTTTTTAGAGTATCACTATCTTCTTCACTTCATCAGTATTGTAGAGCCATAATGAAATGCCATTTCTTTCAAAAGAGCAGTTCAGCTTAAGAAATAGTTCAGCTATCAATGCATAATCTTCACAAAGACAGGTAATTGGGAGGGTTTGAAAATGCAGAATTTCCAGATATTTACTTTGTAGGTAAAAAATCTTCTTGGCTTTTGACTGTAACTGCAGTACTCCTGCTATGACCCCAGGAACACTTTACGAAACTGTCCTGTTAGGATAAAAATAAACACTTGTACAACTCTGCTGGAGATTCTGAACGGGGCTTTTCATCTTCGGTCATCACTGTGAGAGTAAACTTTTAAAGTCTGCAAGCATAGTGAGACTATGGAGAGACTTCATGGATGCAGCAGTGGGAGTTGTATAACTTTACCAAGTATTGCTCTGCGGTCATACTATGATCCATGTATAAAGGATCTACTATTACAGTGACGTCAGCAGATGTGATGTCATGTGTATTCTCAAATTATCCCTTTTTTTCAGACTTTTACACAATGCAAAACTTTTCTTTTATTTGCATTTCGACTGAGATGTGTGACTGTTTTGGAAGAGGGACATCACAACTCGTTTGAGCCACGTTCACTATCATGAACTTGGTTGTCTTGTCGTACTTATCAGGCCTTTCTTTACAGCCCTTTAAAGAATGAAGTTGTGCAGCCTTAGAAGTATCTTACAGGAAGACATGCCTGTGCAGATGTTTTGTCAATTCTAATCTTAAAGCATTGACTGATTTGTCCATCAGTGTCTGTGCTGTGTGCCAGTGTCAGGAGCAGTTCATGTCAAAACAATGACATACATGGCATTGTCTCACTGCTCAAACCACAGATTCTCCTTTAAGGTATATGTGTATGTTTGTTGGCAAAGGTCTTGCTGTGTACTAAACTAAAACAGGACGTGTCACAGCAGGACAATTGTTGACTCTAAACCAGTAGAACAGGGTGAGAATGTTTCTTAAAGCACGGTCATGGAAGATGGGGTGAGGTGGGGTGAGGTGGGGTTAGGTGGGGTGAGGTGGGGTGTGGCTGGGTTCTCCTGCTTTCTGCAGGTGTCCATGTTTTCCTCCTCACTGAGGATGTAGCAAGAGCTCAAAAGTCAGCATCAAAGGGACCTCTGGCTAATTTGATGCTTTTCATTATTATTTTTATTGGTTGTTGTGACTCTTTTTCCCTGCAGGCAATATTTTTTAAATGTATACCTCTATAAAGAGTATGTACGTCAATAGAGACATCTTGAGACAGCTTGAGCCTGGAAAGATGTATTCAGAGCAGCTATTACAACTTTTTTTTATTTGAATGCCAATGCAATGTACACCGCATAATTATAAGCCCTGCCCTATTTTTCCACATCGGTCAAGCAATTAATCAAACTTAATTTGCATATCACCTTTCATGGAGGTGCAGTTCACAGTGCTTCACAGCAGACTGATATTAATAAAGAAAAAGGAAGAAAGGGAAGACCCCATTCATTTTAAAGGTGTAAATCCAGGAATTTTTTTTATCACTTTCCTTAACATGGTGAGATAGGTCACTTTTTGATTCTCTTGTCAATTTCTCAGGAAATAATTTATAGATCTTGATGTAAAAAGTCAGACATATTATTGGTGTTGAGATGACTCTGTACAATTTGGTGCAGAGCCAGATTCCAGATAATAATCTAGATATAAGATCACATATAATAGATTACACGGTTACGTATAAGGATCTAAGAAGGCGTGGCTGAACTGCCATTCTGCCGCTTGTTGAATACAGTGCAGAACATGTTCATGTGACTGATGTAATAACCAGCCTAAAGCCCAGTTCAACTTTTCTCTGACTTTCTGTCATTACTAGGCATCTTTTAGTAATTAAATGTGATTGTCATTGTTTCTCATTGTAAATGGAAACACAGAGAGGGAGGAAGCAGAGTGCAACATTCTTCTCAGTGCTGCACATCTGTAGAGTCACACTGCTGACCGAAGCACTATTGCTGCATCACAGTGCAGGGGCTTGCTTCTCCGCATTTGCTGACCCGATACGTTAGCAGTCATCACTCTGTTGTAAATATCTCACGTAATAAATAAGCTATGCAAAGTCACACATAAACTTTAAGGATGCCAGATATTTCCCTCAAGAGTTGGCAGAGAACAAGAAACAGAATTAAAAGAGAGTGAATAATTGACTTATATTCATGTGATGCCCAGAAATGGATGATGTTGCTCTGTAACTGCTGGAATGTGTAAATGAGTAATGCTTTGCTAACAATAATGATATGATAATAAGCTTTATTTATATAGCACCTTTCAAAACACAGTTACAAAGTGCTTTGCAAGACAAGATAAAATTGACGATGACCAACAAAAAAAGAATGATTAAAAAAAAACATTTAAAAACAGTCCAAAGTTTTACAACAGTGGGGGGTGGGGTGGGGTGGGGGGGGGGGGTTTGTGTAGTCAGTACTAGAACTTTACAACTTGGCGGCAATCTGAGGTCATTTCCACTCACAAACTTCAGTTGTCATGAAATCTTGTACAGACATTTGTGGTCTTGAAAAAAACAATCCTCTTATGACATAATATACATGTAAAACTAGTGACATTCCTACTTTGTTTAGTGCTAATCAGCAGATGTTAGCATCCTAGCATGCTAAACTAAGATATTGGATATGATAAACATTATACTTTGTGTACATCGGCATGTTAGCATTGTCCCTGTGAGCATGCTGACATTAGCTTTTAGTGCATAGCACTGCCTTCACCACTTAACTACAGCCTGACTGAGCCTCTAGCATGGCTGTGGTCTTTTAGTCTTGATTCATTTACAAGTTGAATAAGACCGACTTGACTGTACCACTTGTGTTGTTCTCATTTGTGGAGGAGATGCAGGTCCAGTCTGGCCATCAGGTCCTCTGCAGGTCCTTCTATATGTTCTTTGAAGGATCCTGCGTCTGAATTGGGAATCATTGTTGCACTAGTCACATTGCAGGACGTGCGATGTGTAGTGATGCACATTAACTCAAACATGTCACGCTACAACTTTCTTGCTGCTTGATACAAAAGGAAAACTCGCACGGTTGTTATTTTTCATGACTCATCTACAAGAGAAATCTGTCTGATCATTTACTCTGATTCAAAGCTTCTTGGACACACAGAGTTTGTTGATAGTCTGTGACATGCAGACTCTGCATGTCACAGTGAACCACCAATCTCAATCAATCATTCTTGATCATTTTATCAACCAACCAAAGCAGGCCCCATCCCCGCAAACGATCGCAATCCAGTTTTGAATAAAACACGTCCCTTTCTGTATTGGTCCGGGTTAGGGATAGGGCTGTGGTCATTCTCTCGGAGCTTTCATCATATGAGGTGGGTGGGGTTTTATCTAAACACAGAAAAAGTTTTGTTTCTGTGCCTTCAGTTATCATTGTCCATTTCTTCTTGCAGGTGTAATGCTAATCTCGATGCAGCCATAGTTCCAAGTGCCCTTCAACCAACCTGAGGATGACACTCAGACAATAGGACTTCTGACTTCATTCTTCACCTGCGGAGCCTTCAGCATACTACCAAAACAGCATAAAAGGTAACTCTTCAAACTACAAGAGAAAAAGAAGGGTGGTGTCTGCACAGTTTTGGGGGATCAATCTATAACATGATGAATCTGATCTCCAAAGCTTGGTGTCGTTAGTTTCCACAAGTGAAATGTGTGTGTGCATCTGTGTGGTTCATTTTGGCGTTGGGAAATGGCAACGTCACAGAGCAAACAAGACGAGAGATCGCTCGTATTCCAGGGTAAAAGACAAGGGACAAAATC
The DNA here is from genome assembly GCF_002814215.2 of Seriola lalandi dorsalis. NCBI lineage: Eukaryota > Metazoa > Chordata > Actinopteri > Carangiformes > Carangidae > Seriola > Seriola lalandi. The sequence continues at coordinate 4,415,171 of NW_019525414.1, read as the reverse complement.
CACAGCTCTTATTCTGTGGAAAAGTGCGATGTAAATCGGCTAAAGCTCCTACGAGGCGGCGGCCGTCTGAGGTATCTTTCAAAGTTACTGTCTTTGTAGAATACATTTCTATCTCTTGAGTTGCAGGAGAAGGAAAAGTAGGACATTTTGGAAGATCCCCTCTTGATTTTTCTGACTGTGATTGCTGAAGTCTCATATTAACTTCAGCTGAACTTTATAACTGCGGATATTGTCTCCCGTCATGTAATGGAACTGTATTATTAAATGATTTCTTCCCATGAGGAACAATTAGAGCGACCAAACGCTGCCTCCATGTAGACGTGGGCATGTGGGTAAAATTGACTCAAACATATGTGAACCTATCAGTCCATCTGCCACAAACGTTTATGAGTATGTGAGAAAGCCTTAACTGTTAATGGAAATGCACCACTGTTAATAAAGTGAAATGAATTAGTCAAGTTGAAAGTTCATTATCAAAACAACATTAAAAACAAATGTTCATTTTTAATGGTTGAAAGTGGCTCATGGAGTTTAATCCAATGTATAACCTTGCCACAACTATAACGCCATTTGTGAAAGGTCATTTATTGAACAACCTAAAACTCAAAATGCTGCGTCGCCTAAAAAATTGTAAACTCGTCTTCAGAATGTGAATTGTCTCGAGCTTCTATGAAATAAAAGCCAAATTACATTTGCCTCAGGCAGGATTCTCCCAGGCTTGTTTTTTTGCATGTTGTCTATTTTCCAATCTAGTTGGCTACTTTCCTTTCCAGCTCACATACTGTGTTTCTGATACAGTCCTGCCCACGACTCTTTGTCTTTAAAAGCGATCTTGCTCGATCCTAAATCTGCCTGAGCAGGTGTTGCCATGGCTTTTTTGTATTGACCTAAAAGATACAATCTGTGATTGTAATATACATCCCATCAGTAAAGATCAGAGGTGGCACGTCAAAGGAAGCAGCAGTTTCTTTTTCAGATTTCTCATTCATTTCTCCCTCTGTGGTGGACGGTGGTTTTCTCTGGAGTGAACACTAGATTGGGACACTTATGATTTATCATCATTTTGGACAGAATTACTAGCAGAAAGTTGTTCACATTCCATGGATGTTCTTTTTTAACATTCTGCTTTCACATCTGTCTATAGTCAATCTTGCAGACTAACCAAACCAATACCCCCCCTCACCCTTTTTGTTTTTGTTTTTTCACCTTCATTGAATAGGACAGTCTAGAGGCAGACAGGAAACAGGGAGAGAGAGAGAGAGAGAGAGAGAGAGAGAGAGAGAGGGGGTATGACATGCAACACAGGTCGCCAGCTGGAATCGAAATTAAAGTTTCCCCGTGTTGTTTATCTCACGGATGCACAAAAAGACCCGATACACAGGCAAATGATTTCACACTGTTCCACTGATCAGAAGTTGGAGATAACACACCAAGATGTACAGCAATGTACCAGCAAAGGCAGTGAAGAGGAAGACGAAAAAGCTAGTAAGCACAGATGTAAACAACGCTAGATTTAACATACTTAAAAAAATCTGGTTTGCAAATGTTTTATGAGGAAGAAAATGCACTCAACATTTGTGACAGCTCAAGGATACACTCACAATGAGCTTGTGTGAGTAACGCTGAAAGTAAAATTAAGTTTTGTTTGTTTACAAGAAAACTCCACATGGTACCTTTAAGACTGCTGTTTTCAGTTTGCTCAGTCCAGACTTCATGCACAGACTCGGACTCATAAATCAGACTTTCTGAAAGGAGGAGGTGAACGGATCTGTGAGTAGTTTCTCATTGGTTGTTGTGACTCTTTTTCCCAGCAGACAACATTTTTAAAAATGTATACCTCTATAAACAGTATGTAGGTCAAATAGAGACAGATTTTGGAGAATATTATTCACTAAGTAGCCGTACTAAAAATCTAATATTATACTAGACGCACACTGTAAAATGTGGAGAGAGAATGTGCAGTTGGAAGTGTGCGGTAACGTGGTGTTAATACCTGACTACAAAGTGCTGATCTCCAATCCGCCATCGCTCCAACCCTCAGACCCCCGGCACATTTACAAACATGCACTCAAACACACTCTGAGGACAACTTGTGAACAGCACATGGGGAAATACTTTCCTCGCAGTACACTGGCCCAATTCATTCCCCTTTTAATCCGCTCTCTGCTCTCTGCCTAATTTGGTCTTGGCTTCTTATTCGTGTCTAAGTCAGACTAAGTTAGTGATGCAGGCTACAAAGGACTGGTGATAAATACAGGTTTACTACGCCCTCTCCTCCAGTGTTGTTCAAAGTCTTGAACACTTTGCAGCGTCTGAGTGGGAGTACAGTTTATGTGAGAAAGTATCTGTATGGCTAAGCACCATTTAAGACAAGTGAGGAACAGTAAACATACAGTATATATTTTTGTGGTTTTCGTGAGCGGACTCTAGGATGGTAAACGATAAAGACACACGACATACAGTGTGTAGTGTATGTGTGGTAAATACTTGAGTTTGCTAATTGCAGTCAACATGGCTGTTAAAGGCATCAGACTCTTGCTCAAGCGTTGCCTCTGTTTGCGCTTGTGGTTCATCTCTGACCCCAGCACTCCCCCCTGCATCCAGCTGTGGGTTCCCCATAGAGAGCTTCAAAAGTTTCATTTTATAAAATATTAATATTGACTAGTGTTTGTTTGACACTGTTGAAGCTCATATACAAAATATTGTTTGCTTCTTTTTTCAAGCACTCTAATCGACACAAGTCTAAGACACGGGAGGGGGATTCTTTGGAATTAAGTTGCATGAACGGCTCCAAGTATCTCAGGGTCTCATGTTGCCTGCTGGGGAAAACCAAGTCAAACTGCAATACACAAAACTGCAATGTCACATTTGACAGAAGCAGAAGCAGGTAGCTCTTAAATCACCTCTCAACAGGAGCACAGGTGCGTTTCACAAAACTGCAGTCTTGGGGCATAAGTTGTTTAACAGGGTTTTTCACACTTAAAAAGTGAAGGGAAAAAAAAAGAAAACTGGGGCTAGAAGCTGATCTATTCTTACTTCCTGAGAAATCTGGCTCAGGCTTGTTTTTCACCCACCACCACTGCTTGCCTTAAGTTGACAGGTGAGTGAAGAATGCATATCAAGATTGTTAGTGAGGAAACTCACAGCCACATGTTTGAGCCTCAGTCAGACTCAGACCCAGAGTTTGTTGAGGAGTGAGGAGTTTGTTGTAACCAAAGCGACTAGAAGATGTATCAGAGCCGTAAGCGTAGTTATTTATGTTAGCTTGTAGCTGGCAGTGGCTGACACAGTGTTAGCGGCCGTGCTAATGCAAACTGTCACTCTCTGTACTGACAAGGTTTCGGTTGTAGTTCGCCCGTCCCCACACGTTGATGGGATTGGTTATTTAGGTTTGTGACGTGTGAAACCCTGGCTGTCTGAATCTGTTTTTATGAGACTGTCATATGGATGTTAATAAGGTTAAAAACTTGATTTTCATCTCATATCTTATTATCACTGCACTCAGTAATCAATCATCATTGCCAGTACAAACATAAAACTATATCATCTCATTGACAATCAGTGCATTTTCATGCGCTTGAATAACCTGTTTATTCTGATTTCTACAGTGACTTGACTTTGTAAACGTAAACCTGATTTACTTCAAGGCTCCCTATGGAGCTTTTTTTCACTCTTCCTACGTGTATCCTTGAGGCCTCATGAATGTGTGTGTGCATTTGCTTCCATATAGGAGCTGATTTCGGGACTAATTTGAAATCTGCATTGTTAACATCAATGTCTACCACTTAGAAGTCTTCTTCCCTGCTTGTGTTAGCACTTTGTTACATTATGGCTATCAGCTGTTGCATCACATGTGCCCGACAAAGGCTTAAGACAGGGGGAGTGTCTTCAAGTCCTATTCAAAATAATTAAACCCCAAATCTGACCAGAACAACAATGTAAGTAGATTTGAGCAAGTCAGCCATGTTTTAGACTGTGTGGTTTGGAGTTGTTCAAACGTTGCTTGCTAGAAGCAGGTCTACTGAGTCTGGATAAGTTTTATGAGCGTTTCTAGGTTCACTGAAAAGTTATCCTGATAACCGTGTAACTGTTTCCCAGAACAGCCACAGGGTTTTTTCGGTTCACAAGTTAAATTATCACGAGGTTAAAACATCATCATAAAGCAAACTTTAGCCCATCATGCACAGAACATACTGTTACGTGCTGACAGGGAGCTTCTAGATTCACATTTAAATTAAATATTTGCACCTGCTGTGACATAGATACACTTAATGTAAACACTGCTGAGACATTCAGTCCTGCGCAGGAGCTGTAATAAGAGCAAAAGAGGTGGAAAAGTAACCAGGCGTAGCTGTACTGTAACTGGCCTGTTTCACAGCTCAGTGACTTAACAAGCATTACTGTCTGTCGTCAGAAAGGATCATTCTGTCCCGTGACATGATCACACCACATTAATGTCAAATATCAGTCAAAACATTGAATGGTTCAAAATGATTTGATTAAGCTGTTGTCTGCAGTTTACAAGTTTTACAGGTAGGTTACTTGAAGCACAAGTAACCTACCTGTAAAAGGAAGAACAGTTTTTGTTTTTTTATACTTAAGCCTTGAGAAAGAACCTGCTTGTCCTGCTTCTTCAAAAACTAAAAAATGCTACATACGGCTAATGTTGTGGAAACCAATAGATGGAGATTCACTCACAGACTACAAACAATCAGAATTTATTGTCCTTAAAGTAAAAAAGTTAGGAAATTAAAAAAAAAAAATAGATGTGGATTTAACACTTAAACACACATTAGTTACTGTGTGACTTTGTGGCAAACGTTTTATATAATGAATCCTGAACATTACCTTAAAATGCTGTTCCATTAGTGTTTGTATCCAGATATGTCCTGAATGTGTATTGTTATGGCCCGCAGTCACATGAATGATCCTGATTACGCAGCCTGTGTAACTTTAAAGTTATTTGTATTATTTGCCCTTTTTTTTCTCCTAGTGAAACCAAGGCAGCCATGAACCTGTTCAGGAAGGATGCCATGAGCACAAAGAAGGAGAAGGAGAAAGAGATCCAATATGAGGACCCTCCAGATGGGGGGTGGGGCTGGATGGTGGTGCTGCATTGCTTCCTGGTATGTCCACCTCAGCTGTTTCTGATAATCTCTCATTTCTGTGGTAATGTTATTATGTGTTTATTAATATGATGGTTTTTTAAATATTGCTTTTATATTATAATAACTTATAGAAAATATGGGATTATTGAACTTTTGCACATATTTCATGTGCAATGGATGTTTTGCTGAACTGGAAACATGCAAATATTTCACAGCACACTTCTCGCACTACAATATGTGTGCCACTGCAATTTTTGATAATACTGGATATAATATTTCCGTGTGTCCAAATGTGACATAACAACACTGGAGAGAAAAATGTGCTGTATCTACTTCACGGACAGCACTGATCTGTTTCCCATTATTTTCATGTGTGTGTTCAGGTAAATGTCCTAGTGATGGGAACACTGAAGAGCTTCGGGATCTTCTTCGTGGCCTTCCAAGATGAGTTTGGAGGCTCGGCAGAGAGCATCAGTTGGATCGGTTCCATCATGTCGAGTCTGCGCCTGTCTGGAGGTACGATGTCTGCATCTTCTATCTAGCTCTGAGTCCATAGACTGGATGTAAAGATACTTTCTACACTTTGGTATTGAACGGCAGAAAATGAGGAACGTTTGCTGATCCTACACCTTTGTGCTTCCTCTCCCGTTTCTTCTGTAGCACCCATTGCCTCTGTGGCCTGTGCCAAGCTGGGAGCCAGGGTGACCTCCATCGCCGGGGCAGTGCTAGTTAGCGGAGGCTTCCTCATAAGTATTTTCGCCAACAGCGTGGTGTTCCTCTACATCAGCATGGGAGTGATAGTTGGTGAGTAGAAACGTGCGGTAAGCCAAAAAACCTCAGTGAGACTCAAACTTGCTGTTTCCATGATGACTCTGAAACCACAAAGCAAAGCCAAGGTGTTTCTCTGCATGCTTCATGCAGACAAGAGAAAGTCATTCACAACCAATCACCTCCTCATGGTGATGGAGGCCATCACTATGACTGACTGACACAGTGTTTGATAATGATCACCTTCTCTCCTCCTCATAGGAATGGGTTTTGCACTACTATACCAGTCCTTCTCAGTGGTCACAGCCCTGTACTTTCGAAAGAGGTTAGCAACAGCGTATGCAATCGGGCGTTCTGGGATGGGTTTGACCTTTGCCCTCGCTCCGTTCACTCAGCTGCTCCTGGACCAATATGCTTGGCAAGGTAGGCCGGGCAAATCTCTTAATGAGCAGGCTTAAGCATTTGTTTGATGTGTGAACATTGCATAATAAAGTATGTTTTCTGGTGTATTTCTGTTTTTTGAGTGGAAGTACACATTTTGGGTCCTGAGCTGTCTTTGTCTCCCGCAGGTGCGATGCTGATTCTAGGGGGTCTCATGCTGAATCTGGTGGCCTCTGGGATGCTTCTGCGGCCCATCAACGTGAAGCCTCCCATGTCAAACGCTACCTCTTCTCCCATCCAAAAGAGTCCTGCTGTTTCCCTCAAGAGCTCCTCAGAGAAGGAATACACTAAGAGCTGCTTGAATGGCTCCTCTCATTTGTCTAATGGCATCTCCAAATCAGACTCATTCCCATCCTCTCCTCCCTCTCACAGGGACTCTGAGAACCTGGGGGGCCATTGTACTCAGGGAGCCCAGGACCAGTCAGTGAACCCTGAATTTACCAGACTGATCCTCAATGGTGTGAATGGCCATGAGCCTCACCATGACTTGGGTCAGTGTAAACCCACCGCTCCAGACAGCTCATTGGAGCTCAATGGCAGCATGAATGGGTCCACCATTGTTGGATTTCCCTCACATGCCAGCACACCCAGTGAGGTGACCGTCAAAAAAGCCAAAGTACTGGATTTCTCCTTGCTAAAGGACCCATTCTTTTGCATCTACACTTGGTCCTTGGTCTTCAGCCAGCTGGCCTACTTCATCCCCTATTTCCACCTGTCTGCCCGAGCCAGAACCCTGGGCATCGACGCCATGGATGCTTCGTTTATCATCTCTGTGGCAGGTGAGACACACGCTTATCAAAACTTCCTGTTTTTGTGTGTGTTTGTTATGATGATTATGGTATTTTGGAAAATTGAGCTCATTTGCTCTGTTGACGAGGGTTATAAGAGAAGATTGACACCACCATCATGTTTGCTGTGAGAAGGAGGCAATGACAATGAAAACTCCAAAACTTTATTGTTAAAGATTAGTTTTTATAGCCATCATTAAGGTCATTCACAGCCAATCGCACATAGAATATAAGTAATACAGCAGCAAGTGACAGAGATGTTATAGCGTGGCCTTCCAGGGGTTCTGCTCAAACCAGTACGAGTTTGTTCAATGTTTGATCATATTGGAAATGAAATCAGTGGTATATAGTTCTTCAGAACGGCTCCACTCAAAGGTGAAGTGAAAAGCCAGCTGTCATAGAGAACAAGAGGCACAATATCATTTAAGTATGGGGGTAATGGCACACATTTTTTAGACAGCCTCTCGTGGGAGATTGTCATAGTGAAAGCAACGTGAAAGAAATAGTTATAACAAGAGAGAGAATATCACTGCTTCTCTCTCACCTGTGCACAGCTAATCATCAGGTGAAGTGGTTGTGAATGTCAGACCGTCGATTTCAGAAATGTACTGAAATTGTCAAATGAAGTGCACCTAACTCAGCCGTCGGAAAAAGTGAGAGGGGAGAGATTTTTACAAAGCTGTTCGATGACAAGCAGCTCTGAAGAAACCTACGTGCTACTTAAAACAAGTTATCGATAGAATCCTCTCAGCTCTCAAAGGGCATTTCAAGTTTTGAAAAACTGCAAAAATGTTGCCTCTATCATACAGTGTCCATGCAATGCTTTTATTATTCTTATTGAAATATTTAGAACTTTTGCAATATGCCACATCTGATAGAAGCACCTTTTCAAAAAAAGACCTCTCCCTCTGGGTGAGTCAATTAGAGGCGCTGTACCCCTTCTGACTGTACACCAAATATGGTGATACAGTACCCACATCCAACACCAGCACCAGCCCTCACCTGACTGCCAGCTCAGCAGTTTGATCAGTGTACAAGCACATGATCATAAACCAAACTCAGTCATTGCCACATGATTCACCGCACTAATTTATATCTTTTACATTAGACACCAGTTGTGCATTTGACACTGTCTGAAATTTGAAAAAAAAAGAAAAGAAAAACACTCCCACTCTTTATAAATCTGACAGACTCCTGACTGAACAGACAGCTGCCGCTTGTCTTTGAATGTGGCTTCCAGCAGGGATTTCACAGAGACTGTGAAGAGGGAGGTCCAGGTTTCTTTAAGACTGGGTTTAAGAGGCGATGCAAAAAAGTCCTCAGTCAACTTCTAGGCATTAATTATTTGTGAGCTGCTCAGACTCTGCAGTCTTATGTAATGAATGTGCTTACATAAAAGCTGAACTTTGGTCCACTAGCCAGGCCGGGTGGGTTCAGCAGTATGCCACTGATGGGGCCACTTCATATGAACAAAAAACAGCATTAACATTTTGACCACAGAGCACACGTGTGTGTAATTATTCAAGAGTGCTTGGTCAGGCTTTGTGAATAATTGAAATGCACCACATAGGGTTGTGCATTTATGAGTTACATGCTTCTGTTTTGTAACCTCTCCCTTAGTAATCAGTGCTCAGGAGATAAGATATTATTTCCTTTGATTGAAGGTGTCTGGTAGATAATGATAATGACTGTTAAATGGTCTGAAACACATCTGTTATCACAAGCCCGAGGATTTAGTGGGTGTGAGAATGTTATTGTGATAGTAACATGAGAAGCTGCTGACATTTCATACATTTATTACATTTTTCTCGTCACATCTCTTCAATGTGGCATGACACCAGATTTGATTCATTTCACATTGAAGAATGCGAACTGATTGTTTGCATCACTGCTCTGTTTGGCTTTTGAAGACATATTTGTGGTGTTAGATTGTCTAAAAGGCTAATTATGTGATACATTTTGAAAAAAAAGAGAAAAAAATCTGTCATTGTGAAATATGGTATATAACCTGCCTGGGAAAATACAGTGTTTCCTTTGTATCAGCAGCTGGACACCACCACTGCTGGACAAAATGGGTAAAATTAGAGAAAGAGGTCTCAAGAAAAACACTATGTAGAGAAAACACAGCTGGGATAAAACCATTTATGGATTGAGCCAAAACTATGATTGGGGTCAAGTAACACGGCAGTATAAGATTACAGGATGCTCTGAAGGCTGTTAAACCAAGCTCTATGGAATCTCATCTATGCAGCTCTAACAAAAACCAGAGGATATAGATGTCTGATGAACTGTTGCTTTACTAAGATGAGCTCTGTGCCAGTGATCAGTGCCAGCGAGCAGCAAACAACACGTTTGTTCTGTCACATTCTCTGGTCATGTGCACTGTAATGAAAGAGAGACAGAGCTGGGGAGACGGGGTGCCACCCACACCACAAAGCCACCATCCCAGTATCCTGCTGTCCCTCTTTCCCCCGACCCAGTGCTTGTCATAGAGGCCCATTGACTGGGCCGAGCGAGGGAGGCCACTATCATCCGGGTCAGTCTGTTCGTCAACTATCAGCCACCAACACTGGAGCTAACCGGAGTCGCTAAGCAACAGCTGACTGAGTAAAGTTGCTGGCGCGGTGACAAGAGGGGTCCAGTTCTAAAGTGGCTGATACTTTGCAGAGGAGCACTGAGGCAGCAACACGTACAAAAGAGGAGGCAAGACAAGCCAGCAACAACCTCAGAGAAGCTGGGAAAACCAATATATGCCTTTTATAAACCTTTGCTTTAATCTAGTGACAAAATGTCCATCTTTGAAGAAAAGGGAATGGCATCTCTCCATGCCTCCCAACCCTCCCATGGTGTTAAATCCCAGAGGCATTCATATACGCCTTCTATACCTGCCAACGCTACAAACAGAAATGGACAGAACTAATAATGTTCCTGGTGCACTTGGCTTAAGGTGCTACTTGGAGAGGCCAAATTTAAACTGCATTGTGCTGAGTTTGAACAGGAACAGCTGCAGGCCTGGACGAACCTGCTGAGGCTAAAACACACAAACAAACTCATAACTCATCTGTATGCAAGCAGGGGACACCCCAGGACATTGTCGTGGGTCGCTAGAGGAGGACACATAAACACAGCACAGCTGCCTCTTGTCATCTTTCTAACCTCAGAGGAGAGAGACGCTGTAGAATCTGTTATGTAAGGAGAGCAGAGGTGTTCACTGACGAGGCATTTCAGTGTTTATTCATTTAGATTTCATCCATAGGCTTAAGGAGTGAAGATGTAGCCGATCTTTTAATGCATCCATGTGTTGATTTATGTTGATAAATGTAACCTTTATTGACATATACTGTAAATATGCTTACTCTACTTGGCACAGGTACTGTATGCAAACTCATATTCAGCAGAATTTCCTTCTGTTTTGGGTTCAGGTTGAGCCTTTGCAGTTGTGTTGCAGAGGCTGAGCAAAGGATCAGTATATCTGATCTGCACAGAACCAGTTTGTTATATTGATCAGTGGCTAAGCGCCGCCTGCTTGTAGCTATTCCTGTGACAGTCAATACACCACTGCAGTTTCTGCATCATCTATCGCGTTCCAGTTGACCTCAGCAGAGAGCAGCACATATCTGCCCAGTCATCAAAGTGGAGTAAACAATCAATCAGATGGGATGGAGTGCATAATGAGTTGTTTAGCATAGCATAGCACAGTGTCATACAGATGTTAACAGAAGAGTATGTTGCCTAGTGTTTCTGGTTAGGAACATTTTCGTTTCAGAGAGCATGGACGACAGGGACTCATCTCGACATCTCGTTTGATGCTAATGCAGACCTGTGTCGCTTTGCTGCACAGCATCATTCATCATTCTTTCACACACACACACACACACACACACACACACACACACACACACACACACACACACACATCCTGGCTTTTTTTTTATTAAGCAGACACTAGCTGCATGATTTTAAAGGAACAAGATGTGGTATGCTCACAAGTCCCTGCACAAATCTTTCATAGATTATTTCAGCTGCACTTGATTTGATGATGTATGATATAAATAGAAAATTGCGAACCTTTGCGAAAAAAATCAACACTCGGCGGACACATGGTGTAACTTCATCAGGAACTCAGTTGTATCACTCCCTCAGTCAGTCAGTCAGTCAGTCAGTCACTCACAGACATTCGGGGATGTAGTGCTGGACTGATCTAATTGATCTAACATATTTTTTCATATATTTTATTTAGTCTTACTTCTAGTGGTATATAGCCATGTAGATAGTTTTGGTTGTATTTACCCAAGTTTTGAAATTTGAGAGATTTCTTCTCACAACCCCAATACAATGGAAGTGACTGGAATTTGTTTGTGGTAAATTCCTTTTCTCACCAAGAGCTGTATTTAGTGGTGGAAAGCAATGTCAATGTTGACTCTTCTTTTGTCTCTATTTCTATCGTGTCTTTTCTTCTACTGAAGTTAGCATGCTAACCAGCTAGCCCCGGCCTGGTCAGCCCGTCTCGTCACTGTAGCGTCCAGTCTGCCCTTAAAAAGTAGTGCTGATGAGAGAGTGTATTACAACCTTTCGTATTGTTAATGCAATGATGACTGAAGCTATTGGCAAGAGACCATCATCACCATTTGCTCCTGGCGAGAAACCTTGTTCATTGGCAGAGAAAAATTATATATAGGCCCTTTAAAGAAATCAACATTGCTGTTGAATAATAATTGTTGTTGTAATTTTTCAATTCTGTGACCACTTAAAATCTTTTGTCTTAAAATTGTGAATTACTCTGGTATCTGTACATCAGTGGATTTTCTTTCATATTTAAGATGCCATTTCATTTTATCTAAGGTGAAGAGAGCAGCTTTTTCCAGAGAGCAGCTGCTTGATAATACCTAAATATTTCATTGTACTGTATGTGTTCCCCAGGCTGCCTCTCTTCTCTTATTCCTTCCTTTTAAGAGATTGTTGGAAACATGACGGTATTTCAGCAGGATAATCCACTCAGTATCAATACTGCTTTTCCAGGGAGTTTGTGTAGGATTTGTGTAGCCATATCAAATCCTTGTACTCATACTTCTTATTTTCACTCTCACCTTTCATCTTACTGCTCCTTTCACGTTTTACTTTGAGTAAAATTATTTGTAATGTCACTTTGTCTTCCCTTGTTTCAACACATTTTCTATTGTTTTTGAAATTTAACTTCACTCTCATGCTTCACTCTGTCCCAGTTTCTTATCCACCCGTCCATCCACCTCACCTGTTTGCCTCTGTTGCAGGTATCACAGAGACCATCGCCCAGCTGGCGTCAGGCTGGGTGACAGACAGGAACCTGTTTCATAAATACCACTACCACAAAGCCTATCTGATCCTGTGTGGCCTGGTCAACCTGCTTTCCCCACTGGCAACCTCCTATATCCTGCTGATGGTTTACGCAGTCTTCTTTGCCGTCTTCTGTGGCGGCTACATGGCTCTGCTGCTGCCTGTTCTAGTAAGGAGAATATCTTATCTGAACATTGTTATGCATTTGTTCTCTCTCAAATCAGTCTCTCTCATTAGTTCTCCAGGGTTGTCATTTTCAGCAATGCTTTATTACAGTAGTTTTGAATAATTTCCTAGAAAAGAACTTTAGCATGTTAGCATGCTAGCATTTGCTTCTTAGCATTAAAGACATGTACAGTTAAAGCAGATGGGAATGCCATTTGTTTTTTGGTATTTGGTTATAAACCAAAGAATTGGACAAATTGAAATTTTGACCTGATGATGCCGGTAGATGAAAAGTCAGAAGATCATCAAAGTGATTATAAGGCATTGTCCAGAGGTAATGAATTTATGTAACAAATTTTATGGAGATCCTTCCAATACTTGCAGAGACATTTTACCCAAAGCCTAATTAAGGGATTACCACAATCGTTAGGATCAGTCAGAATCCAAAAATGTCTGTACAAAATTTCATGGCAATCCATCCAATAGTTGGCTAAAAATGAATGAATATATACTTTATACCATAGTATAAATAGATCAAAGATATTCCTCTAAAAAAAAAAACAACTGCTTATAATCTCAACAAACTAACTAAACTCTTTACTCCTTAAAACTAAACTTTTCAGTGATTAATTACATAATTCCTCTTAGGGATTTTGCTAATAAATTATTAGGAAATACAGACCCATGAAATCGATTGTTATAATCGTTCAATTGTTCAATTGATCAGTTGTTGAAATATAGTCATGGTTTCTTTATGACATCACATTACAGGGCAGGGCAGAGAGTAAAAGTAATTCTGAACAGATTGAAAGTGAAAACTAGGTTTTAGAAAATCAATAAAGATTAGTGAGCACAGTTAAATGTTGCAGAATCTCTGGTACCCTCAGATAGTACCACAATGTGCTCTCTCAGTATCATTTGACTGTTCACACGATCCCACCAGCATCACACTCTCTGTATTATCAGTCGGTTGTTAATTTACCCTGGAAGAACCTACAGTATCAGACTCTATCATCTGGTGAATTCACACTAAGTGTATTTGTTTGTGGGGACCTTTGTACCATGTAAAGGTGAAATGGCTTCATTACATCATGATGTCATGTACTCAAAGGGAAATGTATCCTTTGGATCCATTGGATTTATGTCTCAACTGCCGTTATGGGTGGAGCAACATATTAAGTCAGCGGGTATCCAATAACTTGAGGTCATATCACACCTGAAAACAAAAACATGTGGTGTGATTTCACTTGTGCGCTCGCAAAGGCAAAGACATGCCTCTAAGCCTAAATCATGACGAGTGTGAATATGAACAGAACTAGTTCTCTCCTTTAGTTAATCCAAGCCTGTCTCTGCCTGCTGCTATAAATCAAGAGTTTCAGGAAGGAATGCAGGTACTTGTTTACATCTCCTGAAACCTACGGTCATCTCACCTATTTTTAATGTGTTGACGGACGCGTATCAAAAGAACAATCTGCAATTCAAAAAAGGATTTACCCACTGCAAACATTCAAACCACAGGCCTGGAATCTGTTCCCAAACTCACTGACACAACATCTACACAACAACTAAATCTGAGTTGTTGATGTTTTCTTACATCATTAATGTTTGAAAAGCAGTTAAATATACTTACATCTTCAGTTATAGCAAGTTAATAAAGACACACTGTTGGTTATGAATCAGTAAGAAAAAAATCTTGGGTCAACACAGCAGCCAGTTTCCTCCACAGAGCCAAGTACTTTCAGTGTAATAAACCTAATGTATTTGTAATTTCCACAATCTTGCCTTTCAATAAGACAAGAGGAGTGGTAACCAAGGCAACAGTTGTTTACCAAAAGTGAACAGTAGATGTGGCGACTGCTGGAGATGTCACTGTAGTTAACCCAGAATTACTATACCACTACAAGTGTAGTGTGCATTGTTTCTTAGAAATATATGAGTAGTTAACGAGACCTTTCGCTGTATTTCACTCATCATTGTATCACAAGAAGTTCATTAACAACAAATCAGAGACAGCAGGCTCCCAACAAGCATTTAAATCATAATATTCAGGTCAGATAATATTCACAAACACGTTTATTTTCTGATGACAATGACTTAAAAATAGAAAATCATTCTGACTCAACTTACAGATTTAACTATGGATCCCTTATTGCACAACACAAACTGCTTCTATAAAGAAATATGACTATTTGCATGTTTACAAACACCTTGGAACAAATGCTATCTTACTGAAAACATCAGGCGCTCGAGCCCCTGCACCTACTGAACTACCAGATGTAATGTTACATATTGCCAAGTGAATTCAGCTACTTGCAAAATTTTAGGACACAAAGTTATGTTTGACAATGGTAACATTAACCTCACCTAATGTATAAAAACACTCAAAGTGCCATCTGTGCACCAGAGACAGAATCAGCTATCTAGTTAGCAGATTTGTTGGTGGACTATATAATGCGTGAGACACCAAAGTAAAGGGAAGTCTGTCAGTATAGACTTAGTACTAACTGTTGTGTATTACAGAGCTAGTAAGAATCACTCATTTATCATTATTCTGTCTGATTGGCATTAATACCATAAGTGGAATAATTTGAATAATTTTGAATTGATTGATAAACAAGGCCCTGGTCTGTTGCTAGGGCAATTTTTTCTGTGTCAGTAATTATATGGGGATTGTTATAGTAAGTAGTATAGCCCACATAAAGGCTCAGACAGGAGGGACGTTTCTGTATCAGCTACCATTATAATATTTATAGCATTAACGTCCCTTGTTACATTGTGAAGAGGCTGTTAGCAGGTGTTACCAAGTCTCATATTTTAACAGTCAGCATGTTAACATTGTTGTCGCCCAAAATAAAAGCAGTGGCCCGTTTCCTTCACACAGCCAAGTACTTTCAGTATAATGAACCTAATGTATTTGTAATTTCCACAGTCTCACCGTTCAATGAGCCAAAAGGAGTGGTAGCCACGGCCACTGAATATTATGATTGAAATGTTGTTTGGGAACTGCTGTCTCTAATTTGTTCTTAATGAGCTTCTTGTGACATGATGATGAAGTAAATACAGCGTAAGTTCTTGAAAAAGTAATTAATGGTTAATTACATAGACATTTCCAGCAGTTGCGACATCTATTGTGGCTACCACTCCCATCGGCTCATTGAAAGGTAAGTACAGATACGTTAGGCTGTGTGGTATATTAGCTTGCAGACAGGTATCATCATCAGACAGGATCCATCAAGTTGAACTTGTTTTCTTTTCTTTTTTCTTAAACAACCCACTTAATGTGTAACATGCTTTGGGAAATGTTTGTTATAATATTGTAGTAATGTGAAGTATAAGTGATTTGTATGGAGCTAAAACATACAAATCACTGGTTACTGGCATTTAGAAGTCCCAGTGTGTGAAGAGCTTCAGGCTGAATGTGCTGCTCTGCTCCGCAGGTAGATCTCGTGGGCTCGGAGAAACTCAACAACTCCATGGGCTTCTCCATGTTCTTTGTCGGCCTGGGTTGCCTTACGGGGCCTCCTTTGGCAGGTGAGTGGATAACATCATGGAAAACCTTTGGGAGTCACACATGTGCTAACCTACTTTTCCACATGCACACAATAACAAACACATACAGTGCATATGAACCACATGTGCATGGGACTGCAACCATGACGTTACTTCTCTTTAAATGATTTGTGACACAAAGGGCAAGTTGAAGTTTGTACGCATGTTTCTGTGTGTGTGTGTGTGTGTGTGTGTGTGTGTGTGTTGGCCACTAAGCTTCAAGTGGGGAGTAGGTGAGTAAAGGGGATCAGTGAAGGGGCTGATAAGCCTCTCTTATGAACATATATAT
>NW_019525414.1:4397938-4398700 GCF_002814215.2 Seriola lalandi dorsalis | reverse complement strand
GAATGTGCTGCTCTGCTCCGCAGGTAGATCTCGTGGGCTCGGAGAAACTCAACAACTCCATGGGCTTCTCCATGTTCTTTGTCGGCCTGGGTTGCCTTACGGGGCCTCCTTTGGCAGGTGAGTGGATAACATCATGGAAAACCTTTGGGAGTCACACATGTGCTAACCTACTTTTCCACATGCACACAATAACAAACACATACAGTGCATATGAACCACATGTGCATGGGACTGCAACCATGACGTTACTTCTCTTTAAATGATTTGTGACACAAAGGGCAAGTTGAAGTTTGTACGCATGTTTCTGTGTGTGTGTGTGTGTGTGTGTGTGTGTGTGTGTTGGCCACTAAGCTTCAAGTGGGGAGTAGGTGAGTAAAGGGGATCAGTGAAGGGGCTGATAAGCCTCTCTTATGAACATATATATTTTTTGGAGTGATGCTTCAGCACATATTTTCTCAGGACTTTGAATTCCTTGCCGTGCCTCCGAGCGTGTCTGCCTGTGTGTGCATGCAGCCACTATGGAGTGTGAAAACTGATACGTGTAGGAGAAAAACAACCTATAGCTGGTGCCGCCCTCAATGCAGACTGGGATTTTGGGTTTGCTTTGACGAAAATTCAAACAGAGGTTACTGTGTCAAATTTCATCCTGCAAGCACGTCATGTGTTCAGGGGGTTTGAGTCACTTTGTTTAAGTGATGGCAGATTGCCTTTGTTATTCTTCGAGTGTTGTTTCTAATCTGGGGTCAGTTTTTGTTGCATCAA
>NW_019525414.1:4390781-4397918 GCF_002814215.2 Seriola lalandi dorsalis | reverse complement strand
AAAGAGTCACACTTTTGACATAGGCCATTATACAACCGGGGGTAGAATTGCATGTTCCCCTCAACTGAGGATTCAGGCGATTTTACCAGAGGTGGCCAGCATCATGAGGGGGTGATTTAGGCAAAAAAAACATTTTTGTCAAAACATGACTTAGGCCATTATTTTAGGAAGGTGACGATATTTTTTGGAGTGATGCTTCAGCACATATTTTCTCAGGACTTTGAATTCCTTGCCGTGCCTCCGAGCGTGTCTGCCTGTGTGTGCATGCAGCCACTATGGAGTGTGAAAACTGATACGTGTAGGAGAAAAACAACCTATAGCTGGTGCCGCCCTCAATGCAGACTGGGATTTTGGGTTTGCTTTGACGAAAATTCAAACAGAGGTTACTGTGTCAAATTTCATCCTGCAAGCACGTCATGTGTTCAGGGGGTTTGAGTCACTTTGTTTAAGTGATGGCAGATTGCCTTTGTTATTCTTCGAGTGTTGTTTCTAATCTGGGGTCAGTTTTTGTTGCATCAAGTTGTTGCATATTCCTTCTATTGAAGTATGACTTATTTAGATAAGCTAAAAAAAATACCAGCACCATCAATCATCTGCTCGAAACAGGAACTGGTGTGTGAACTAAACCTTTTTTCTCATATGGAACATGTCTCATCATGGTAAACAAATATTCACCTACACTTGTGTGAAGTCTTTCCAAGAAAAATAACTCCTCTTGCCCTTATTGCTAACATTTGGCCCCAGCTAAAGGAGGGGGGGTTCCCTTGAACCTATTGACATGGTCCCTGCCCACTGCGTTGGGCAATCCCCTCAGAGCTTATGGAATATTGGGGTTGAAACGTGACTAATGACCCCCTTTAGGGTGGTACGGAAATAGCATGTGGCTCTGTTTACCATTCCTGTGGTTCAAGTAAGAAACTGATGTTAGGCAAACTGTGGTTCCTCCTTCAGGCCACAGGTTGTGATAACATCCCTGTCGTCCAGTTCCTCCACCTCAGGAGAGCCAACTGTTTGTTAACTGTCTCCGCAGCAGATGTATTGCGGTCATACCTGCTTTATATTTGTCTCACACCAATTCACCTGTATGAAATGGAATGTCAATGTGGCTCACGTGAAGAAAACAAATAAGAGCACAGGAACAAAGGAAGCTTCAGTATGAAGTTACAGTACACTGCCACCTGCAGTATAGTTTACAATAGGGTCACGCATGCTAAACATGTGAGTCCTTACAATGTGCTGAAGTGACCTATGTTGAATAGGAAATGTAAAGAGTTTACCTTTAAGAGATTACATAACAATTATGAGGAAAACACGTGTCCTCCATGATTATTTTATGAAAAATTGTCTATAGAAATGCTAACACCACTTTTTAATAAAGCATGTATTATGTTAAGTTATAACTAATGGCTTCATTTACTGATGTTTTATAAAGCAGTTATAAACTATTAAGAATGTTTGGGTTGCCAGGTTATGAAAAATATCTTCTGGTGGCATTATTTCTTTTTTATTCAGTTATAAATGTTCATAATGCATTGATTAATAATCATATCAAATAAATAAATAAAAGTTATGCAACGATGACCAGACAAACTCTTGAAGTGTTTCTGTGTCGTTGCTGTTTTGCAGGGTTCCTGTACGACTACACTCAGACTTACGACTGTTCTTTCTACCTGGCTGGGCTCTGCTACCTGCTCTCCTCCCTCTCCTTGTTCATGGAGCCGCTGGCTCGGCGCTGGAAGGCCAGGAAGAGATTGGATCAGAACAAGAGAGCAGAAAGCAGCTGTAAGACCAATGGCTGTTTCACCCCAGACCGCCTGCAGAACGGCGCTGTGTAGGAATGAAACCCAGGGAAGGCCTTCGATCTTGAACCAGCATGCTCATGACTTGCCGTGGGCCTGCATACCTTGGACCTTGGACTCCAGCTTAAAGTCGGGACCTAAGTGACCCTTAATGTCTGCAGGAGCGTGACATAGGCCGGGGAGAAGGAGAATATGACCACAGTAACATGATGTCTAAGAACATACAATAGTCAGGACGTTGGTGAATAAATGATTATGTTGAACTTTTAAAAAGCCAAAATTTTAGTGTTCTGCAGAATATTTTATCCCCTATTCTTGTACACGCATCAAAAACCGAAGACAAACCCCTACAGGCCACATCCAGCACATTTTAGTATGAGCATCTTTGCTGCCATGACTTATTGAGGTCTAATCTAATTCTGTTTTCCAACAATGCAACAACAACAAAAACACTCAGCTTTGCCGTAACATTTAATTGCTGGAAACTAAGTTATGCAGTTGAGCTGGCAACCCTGTCTTGAACTAATTTTTCTGACATTAATGGAGGCATATATCCATGAAGGAGAACTTTTCACCTGCTTTCCTTGGAAGTCTTTACCTGTATCTGTAAAACTGACATGCACTTTGGGCCAAGTTGTGACAATGCTGCATGACATTTTCACAGACCTTTAACTGCCATATAGTTAAGATACTGAGCAACCACACAATTGCAGCCTGCCCTTTACACAATGTGTCATTTGCTCTACAGAGCCAAAAAGCAGTAATTGCTTCACTAGTTTTTTGCCTCCGCACCAGCGTCAGCCAGGGCCACTTTCAGGTTATCCGTCCTTCCCTTTCTCAAATTGGGCCCAAACATTCATTAAGCCTCAAGGAAGAAGGTTGTAGTGGTCAAAGGTCAAAGGTCAAAGGTCAAAGGTCACTGTGACTTCACAAAACAAGGTTTTGGCCATAACTCACAAATTCATACTCTAATTGTGACACAATCTAACACAAGTGTCTTAATAGGTTAAAATGATGAAGTGATGACATTTTATATCCAAATGGTCAAAGATGAACTTCACTGGGACATCATAATGTTCTGCAAAAAGACTTCGGCCATTATTCATTGCTGTAACTGAGGAAGGAGAGAATGTGACCATGTGTCTTGCAGCTTGTCTGGTTGGAGGAGGCATACAAGCGCGAGGCGATAATTCTAGTCTCCCATTGAAATCATTGAGCAAAATGTTCAAAATTTGAACGTTCCTGTCATCTTCAAACATTTTATGTTCCTCATCAACCCATTTCTACTTCACCCTAAATACTAACTTTTGTACTTTAACACAGATGTTCAGCTTTTTAACAGCTCTTACAGTTTTTCTGGAAGTTGAAGTGTGACGTTATAACGGCTGATGACACTGACCTCTGCCAATGGAGCATTCAAGGGAAGTGGGAACATAGACTGACCCTCCCAATTTCTTTCACGCTTTTAAGCCCTTTACATGTAAACTGACTTTCACCTGTCACGCCTGAACTGAGAAATCAACTGCTTTCTGCTGACAGTGCACACACTTGAACTGTCTCCCGCACTTCCGCCTCAACTGATTTTCAACTGCTGAAACTTCAACAGTTTAGCAGCAGACACATCGCCTCGCATTCCAACCGCTTTCAAGTGACATTTAAACTACAGCATCCAACACTTCAGCTGATTTTTACTCTTCAACTGTCCTAACCGACATTCACGGTCGTCATTTACAGTTTAATTTCAGCTTTCATTTGTATCACTGCAAATGACGATTCAACTGCTTTCATCTCAGCTGGCTGACGTTTCTGTTGGCTTCATGGTGAAGACATCAACTAGAGTTGCAGCTGTTTTCATGATTTCATGTCTTACTCCTCAGTCGCTTTCAGCGGTTACATACAAACTGACAACTCAGCTGCCTACAGCCGTTACACATCAACTGACTGCAGCTGCTTTTAGCTGAAACACTAACACCTCAGCTCCTTTCCGTGCTTTAACTTCAACCCACTCTTCAGCTCCTTTAATCACATTTTAAAACACGATGACCCGTTTACAGTCGATGAACCTGCAATGTTCTGCACAAGAGAGGACACTTTTGATATACAATTAAAACCTCTGTTGTGACCTTTTTTAAATACCGCAACTGGAATAAGGCCTTTCTCCTTCTGTGGGTCAATAATGACATTATACACTTAAATAGCTGAGTGATCTTCTACTTGGCAGCACCTGGTGATAAGAAAACCTTCACGCCTAGCTCATCGCTTGTGAGCTGTTCTATGCAAGTGCACACACAGAACGATTTCCCTTTGACAGCTCGCTTGCACGCACAATCATTGTAACTGTAACAAAGATACCAGCTCATGAGAGAAGAACCCTGTTTGGTCGAGGCTGAAGTGGTTTGATGTTTCCTGAATGTTTTGATCATAGTTGGACCGTCGGAGCGTCGGTGCCGATGAACTCCAGTGAACAGGGAGGTTTTTTTTTTCCCGTGTGATTCTGTCTCATTTCATCAACAGTTATATGTCTGTAAATCTCTGATCAACTGTGTTAGGAAGATGTTTTACTGATGTTGCCCATATAAATGCACGGTGCCCCAAACTGACTGTTGCCCAGCCTTTACAGTGCCTGCAGGCAGCCAATTAATGGTAATGCAACTTATAATTTTATTGTGTTTATAAATGGAAGCCTATTGGTTGTTGAATTTTTTTTTTTTTTATAGTGGAAGTTTTTGTGTTTTCAGTGGATTCTTTGTTCTCACCACTGTTTGCCTTATAAGGTACTGTATTGTATCTTTACTAACTTCCTGTGATGTCAGCCAAAGACACATTAGAAACCTACCTACAACTTGAAGCTTATTATTAGTTAAATAGTTTGGACGGTGTGTATAATTTAAACCACTATGACCATCCATTGTGCAGTCATTTCCAAGTCTTGATTGAGCATGGCCCAGCATCCAGAGATGGACATGTGTTTTCTTATGCTGCCCTCTTGTGGCAGAGGAAGGCATCTACTCAAAGAATGCTGTCTCAATTAGTACCAAATTATTCCCCCTCAACTCACTTTCACAATACTGAGCAAGGCTCTTTGTATTGTTTCAATAACGACAGTCATGCACAAAAGCTCTTCTTGGCTCACGAGTTGCATTCACCACCAGTATGCTTTTGTGATTTAGGGCCACTGCATATTTTGTACCATAAGAAATCTTTTATGAAAAGTATTTGATGCTTTAAAAGTAGATTTAGTTTGGGATTATTTTACTTGTTAGTTATCTGAATCTTTTAAGAAACTGTATGGTTGAGCAATATCTTGAAATACTTTTTATGTCTCTTTGGTAATGTCTCAAACACCACTGTTAAGGAACTGAGTTCTGTTTTGATGGCGTTTGATCTTATGTTCTTGTTGCAGCAAATGCATTTATGGGTGAAGCACTGTTTTATCACTACTCTCGCTCCTGGATTTGTTAACTGATCGAGTTTAGAAAATATGCTTAACCAATCATAGATATCCTGGTACAAGCCCTTAGAGTTCATTTTTAAGCCTTGTAACAGTGTGCACTCAGCTGTAATAAACTGATGTGTGACTCAGTCTGTTCTCGTGTGATTCAGATAACCCAACGTAATAGATGCACACACTCCAGACCCATTCATATCTCCATGCAAAAAACACTCACAAGTTGCAATAGATTCAACCCATTTATTGACACATCGTTAAGACATACAAACAACAGACATAAAAAAATAAAAATGATTTGTGTATATGATTGCATTCCTTTTCATCTTAGGTTTCAAGCGTAGACCCAGAAAATATCCGCTTTAAAGCGTTACACACTTTGTCATTTGATATTGTTAATCGAAGCAAACTTACAGGAGATGAGACCTGATGGTGTGTTTATCAGAGGCCTGGAAACAAAGTGATGCACCAACTGCTGTCCACAGGAGCTCTGTATGGGAGACATGCAAACACGTTTTCATCCTGACAGCAGTTTACAATGTTAAATGATCACTAATAACAGTTTGAGCTGAAAAATGCTTGTTATTGCACATTAATACTTGTCTTGAGAAATTTAAAATCTTATACAACAGCAACATAAATCAAGGGGGGGAGATGTTAATTGACACATTCGTGGCTTCTATAGCTTATTGTTTGTCTGCCGGTAAATCAGATGATCTTTCTTACAATAATGCATGAGCAAACACAGAAATATAATACGGTATCTTTAGAAAGAATTATAGGTAATAACTGTTATTTCAAAAACTTTTGACACTTCGACCTCAATCAGTATTCAACATATCTTAATGACTGATTTAAGATTTATGTGAATGGGTTTTACAAAGCAAGCTTTGAAAATTTTTGAAAATTTCAAATTCCAAATTACAAGAAATAAAACTTCTCCTTAACACTGTATATAAAGACAAAATCACAGTCAAGCTGTAAATTGATAAATATCAGAATCTCAAAGTTTGTTTTTAATGATCTTTTTTCCTTAAATTTAGTATATCTGATTTTTGAACAAAACACCAAGCATCGTATTGCTGCTGCAGTTGTGTTTGATGAGTCAGACCTCATTGAGGATTAAAAAAGAATATTTAGCTGCATGTCTCTACATTCATCAGTGAAATCAACTGTGGCACTATGACAAACAGCACATGCAGCTGCTCATACAGCCTGAGCACACAGGGATCAGAGTAAAAAGTGCACTAACATTAGTGAGGTGACAGCTGCCACATCAAAAAGTCAAGTATTGACCACAGATTGATTACATTTGTTTTAACAGGATGTATTTTGATTGGTAACTGTATCATGTGATGTATGTATAGTGTCCTGGAGTAGGCCTCCTTTAATCTCATATTTATATTCATTAACTGGCTGTATCATCTATGGCCTGTAGTCTCCTAACGCAAAAGACCATTTTGTACCAGAAGCCATTTTCTTCTATAATTCCTTTTAATCACAATTCTCTGACTGGTAAGTGGTGATAACACTTTAGGCTTTAATAAGAAACTGGCTCATACATGTTCCTTTTAGCATGATCAGTAACATCATCTATGACCAGGAGTGTCTTGCCGATGATGCTCCACATAATTGTGAGTCTACTAGGAGAATACACTGGCTTGAGGCTGTTTTTTGCTGTTCTGAAACAATTAAGCCTTCATAACTGAATCTACACCAGTTTCCCCACAGGCCACATCATATTAACCTTGACTATAGTTTCTGGCTATTTTTTCCATCAGAGACAAAATAAATCTTCATCAAAGTGAATGATAGGAATTACATTTACATCTCTAATGAAGCTGCAGAAACAACCAAATGTGCAGTATTTTGTTATGGGGGCTGGGGAGG
>NW_019525414.1:4375239-4390761 GCF_002814215.2 Seriola lalandi dorsalis | reverse complement strand
GGGGGGGGGAGGGGGCGGGGGGGTTCAACAGCTGCAGTAGTCGTGCTGCAAAAACTCACCAAATTTAGTCTTTTCTCTCTAGGCACTTCAACATTTGACATAACAGCAATCTTGCAACGTATGTGAACAAATGTTTCATTTTAGCTGAAGCTTCTACGTGAGTATTACGTGTCGAATGAAGGAGTAAAAGTGTTGGAGTACATCCATCATATTTTTTGTTGGTGGTGATCAAAATAACACCATATGCAATATATCATTGTGGGCAGTCAATGCTCCTATTATCTCACACTAGGGTCTGGGATTTATGCCAATTGCCATCAGTGGAAATGACCTCAGTAATTACTTTGGAGTGAAACCAGAGTATGCCATTTTGCATTTGTTATTGTGAAACATGTGGTGTTGACACTGTACTTACCACACTGCTGCCTAAGCCACCGATACAGACCTGGCAAGCAGCACTCGTTCTCCTACTCACCATGGTGCCGCTCTATACAGCAGTCATACAGTGATACCAGCTCTGTCCTGGGTGTCTGGTGTGCATGAGTGTGATGTATCAGGTAGCTGACTGTGAGAGGAAGGCAGGAGCTCCATGGTCCTCAAGATGGCAGTGTTTTTCTAGTGCAGTAAGGGGTCCTTCTCAGCACAGAACACAGCTTTTGCTTTCACACCAACATGTCTAAAATGGATGGGAGGAGGAAACTGAAAACTTTCTTTCCTGTGTAACGTGGCCTTAAACTTCTAAAGGGGCTTAGGCAAAACAAAAAGGTCTCCTAGAAGAACTTGGGGGATGGTTGGGGTCCGCAGTGTGAATTCCTTCCAGCGGTGTCAAAAAGGGTGAACAATCTGGCCTGTTCTTGTTTCATCTCCATGCTGCAGCAGACCTCGGATGACAAAGGGAATACAGCTTCAGCACAGCAAACATGCTTCTTCGCTCGTCTCCTCAGAGAGGGTTCAATCAGAGGAGAACACAAAGATGGGATGGGGGCAAACAATATTCCTAGCTGAGGCTGGACCAATCCTCTTCCCTGAGCCAAACATTAAGTCAAATCAAATCATAACTGGGCAAAATATAATAACGACAAATCAGCCCAGTGGTTCAGCTTGGCCTCTGCAGTGAGACAGCTTGAACTGTAGATGCTATGGAAATTTCAGAGCGGTGTCACCCACAATCTCCCGAGTGGAGTGTGTGACGGCCGGTGATGGAATTTCCTCAGCTCCTATTCAGACGCGGGAACAATGCGCATGAAACCTTTAGCATAATGAGCAGGTAGAACAACAGGATACTGGCACATGTTGCCGTCTGCTCCGGCCCTCGCCTCCCGAACTGCACCGCTGTCTGCATCTGCCACTGCTTCACACTGCAAACTGGACTCTGGCTCCTCGATCCTGATCAGGTGTTCACATGCCAACAGCAGCAGTTGAGGGGTATAATAGGGGATCATGAGGGAGGGAGTAATTTTTGATGGGCAGCTTAGGAGCTCAGAGCAGGCCCGTGAGCAAACAGCGATCCTCACACGAAACAGGGGTCTCTCTTCGCTGGTGCTAAACAAATTGCAAATTGTCTCCCTTTTCGTGTGCAGAAAGAAAATTTCAAGTGACAACTCCTTCGAAACACAATAAGGTATGGCAGCTTGTTTCTTCAATTCACTTCCATCGAAGAAACATGTTTCCCTTCAAATGAACAATTTATTGATAATCGGTCACATTAAGTGCCCAAACGCACTTTCAGGTATGTGAACAGCTTCGCATGGGCTCTATGGATTTTCCTTTCCCATGACATCAAAGTGTACATTGCTCAATTTTCCACTTAAAACAGAAGTCATCACAGGTGCAGATGGGCTACACAACTTAAAAGCTGCCTCATCAGTGAGGACTCACAAATACTAGGTTGCCTTCTCTGCAGAGGTTTTCAGCTCTGCTCTCGTCTCCTCAGGAGTCCAACGTTGCAGTGGGTGTGATGTTCACACATAACAACTTTCCCACATATGAATGTTCTGATTACATATTTAACCAAGGTCAGCAAATTATAACTCAGAGTGGATTACTTTTGCATGACAAACATACAATGGCAAAAGAAAATACGGTGAGTAGGCCTTTGGAACATGTTGGCAGTCGTCAGTAAAATATTCAAATTCAAAATTAGACCTCTAAAATTTAAATTCCAACATCAACAGTTAAGGTACTGCTAAAACTTTAAAATTACACAGACCTACTTGCTGAACAAATAGCAGGTTTTTGTTACTTGGTACCAACATTTTAATTATACTGAATATTATTATTATTCTTGGAGGAACTACTGGTTTCAGAGCAATAAATGAAACAGACTGTCAATATCAACACAAACTTCTCTAAGCTTTTTTATCCATTACTACTGTAGTTTTTTTTTTCATAGATCACATTACACAACCATTTCTAAGGTAGGGATGCACAAAATAAAATATGAAGTAAAAAATAAGAGAAATATGTTATTATTTGCTTTACTATACTATGCGTATTGTGTTATGGGCCGTTCCTTTTCTCACATCTGTTAGTATTCAGCATTCCACAAAGTTGATATGACAATTTAGTTTTACCAGCGGACTGGACACAGTTCATTGTCTATCTTGCAATTTGTTTGTTTGTTCCACAAACTGAGGAACACAATTAAAAAATACCCTCAAATCCAAACCATGAACCTGAATATAATTTTTCTAACAGATGACAATGTATATAACTGAAACGTATCAGCTGTATCTAGACACTTTTTTATCTGGTGACCTTCAAAATTTTCCAACTCTGAGAACGCACACAGGGACACCAGTGTGAGCTTCGAGTCAAGCCCATCAAAATTAGTGAACATAGCACAACTCTTCCTCTGCACACCACTCTCCGTTCACCAGTGCTCAGGCTACGTTGCCTTCATCAGGGTGGTTACCTGATGAAGGCAACAGACCTTCAGTTAATGGAGCGTGGTGCAATGGAGAAGAGTTGCCCCACATGTTTTGACCGTCAAAATGTTAACAGGGTTCTTTCTCCGAAGAGATTAGCTTTGAAACTGCAGTACCAAATCATTCACTACACCTTTCCTGAAATCCACAAATTTAAAACTGTCACGCTCACCTTTGTATCCATCCATCAAAAAGTGATTATAGTAGAAATATTATTGCACTGTAATTCAAAGCTTTGAAAAATTATGTCTTCTGATTCCCCTCATCTTAAGTACCTGTGTAGGAGGTAGACACAACAACAACAACACTTGTACAATCTAAGGCCATACAGAATGCCAGCCCATAAACAAACATGACCTTTGTTGGGCTGGTATTGTTCAGCTTTTGTTAACACTGTGTCAGGGAGACGTGGATTCAATGACGAAAATAGTTTGCGAGGCCTGGGTTTGTGGTTTTATTGTAGCGGAGGTATTATTGTGTCCACTCCTTGCATTTCTACATTTTCTTTTCCTTATTTTCTGGTATATCTGGATGGATTAGATTTAAACCTGCAAATGAGTGTTTTCTTTATGACTTATCTCTTCTTAAATTAAATTAAAATTTATTCCTCAAATGCTCCTCATGTTTTACAGTATCCTGGCTAAATTACTGCAGGTTTATGACTTCGTGAGCAATTCACCCTTTAAAAAAATCATTTCAAAACCACACACCCTCTCAGTTTTGTAGAAGGGCACTGTTTGTCCTTTTAGTGGATTACATGGCAACATACAAACAAACACTCAAGAACCATACTAGTGTAACCCATAATGCAGAACACACAGCATGCAATAGTTACTGACATACAGCAGATTTTTTTTTTTTTTTTTACATGACTTGAACTTAGTGTGTTCTGATTTTTTTTAAGATGCTCCACGAACCACAATCATGACCAGATAGTCCTCTTCACTTTTAGCCAGAGCTTTGGCAGAGGAATCCAGGAACTGCTGGGAGAAATCACAGGGAGGGAAAGCATGAAGAACCCCTGTGTTGTCTTTATCTCTGCTCCCTCCCACAGGCAGGCTGATGACTCCTGCTGCTTGTTTTTGGTTGAGGTAGGACACCAGGTTCCGAAGTGGCCGCTGAGTCGACGCTGCAGGGTCAGACGAAGATGTATCCTCTGTGGTCCCAGGAACTGCTAGCAGAATGGCGTAGCCGTCGGGACCTGCAACCTTGATGCGCCGGGATACCTCGTCAAGCTTGGGCTGGTCCAGACGGAGACGCTGGGTGATCTTTAGCTCGCTCACCTGCCTCCCTGTTGTGCCGTCAATGAGCAGGTCACTGGCTACATTGTGGTCGCCCTCCAGCAGGTGCATGTTGGCTGGAAAGTTGCTGTTTTTCAGCAACAGCATACCCTGCCAGGCCAAACTGAGTCTGGTGCTGTCCGGCTTGGACAGCTGGCCTCCCTTGGCACTGATCTCAGAACGTTCTCTCTTGGCGGGCCCTTTACCACCATCACCAGCTTTACGTTTACGCTCTCCGATTGTTGAAATGCTGCTGCTTGAAGGTCCCTTGTCAGAGAGACTCTGGCTTTTGAGTCTCCGTTCAGCCCCACTTCTCTCCAGGCTGCTGTGACGTTCTCGTGCTGGGGAGGGTCTCTCGCCCCGAATAGGGCGCTCTGAGTCACTGAAGCGGCCTCCGTCTCTGCTGCTACCTCCAGGACTACCATCTGGAGAAGCACGTCTGCGCCTTACTGTCCTCTCAGTGCTGTCAGGGGAGTGGTCTATGTGACGTCCATCCTCCATTACGCGCCGCTTGCGTACAGGTTCTCGTCCCTGCAACTCTCGTTCCAAAGACCAGGGCTCCCGTGCCCGCCGCTCACGTTCCAAGTGTTCCAAAGGCTCAAAGGGCGAGGCACGTACCCGTTCCCGAATAGCCGGGTTGGGCCACTCAGTTCCAGGAAAGAGTTCTCTCTCCCTGAAGTGAAGCGGCGGTGGAGTCCGTTCCCTGACCCTCAGTGGTTCAGGTGTGGCACGGTGGACAAATGACTCAGCCACCATGTCGAAAGGTGGAATTGGAAGAGGCTGCAGGAACTGTTGCTGGTAGCGATGCTCAGTGTCAGCAAAGTCCACTCTAAGTCTTCTCTCTGGACCCCCCAGTGGGAAGCCCCTCATGTGTGTGCATGCCGCTTGTGCAGCATCCAAACTTTCATACTGAATGTATGCCCAGGTATCCCCCTTTCTGTAGTCAATGGTCCTTATAGTGCCAAAGCGATCAAACTCTCTTGCCAGGGCAGCTAGAGGAACCCAGGGTCCAAGTCCACCCACCCACAACCGCGTGGTAGGAGTTGCTTTCCCATAGCCTATCTTTATGGGGTTGCGGCCCACTATTTTGCCAGACATACTAAGCTTAGCACGGTGAGCCATGTCAAGGTTCTCAAATTTCAGAAATCCATATGTGCTGGTTTGTCCCCGTGTGGGTCTTTTAATGTCCACTTCTGTAATGACCCCAAACCTGTCGAAGGCTCTCCTCAGGTCCGCCTCTGTAACAGTTATGTCCAGGTTGCCTAAAAATAACGTCCTATTGGCTCTTTGGTCATCTTCTGGAGATATAAAATCCTCCTCACGAAAAGCTGCTCGCTCTGCAATGAAAGCCGGACGCGCCCTGGCTTCAAACAGGGCGAACTCCCTGTCCCGCTCCAGTTCTCTGGGCAAAGGGGGCGGCGGGGGAGGGGGGAGCCGTCCCAAGGCCAGCTGCTGAAGCCGGTAGTCTCTATATCCAAGCCCCGTGGGCGAAAGGGGTCTCTGCAAATGTCTATGGCTTTGAGCTGCACCATACAAGTCTCTCTCTACTGGGGAGCGGCTTCTCCTCCGGTTGATGTACACTGCCTCGATTTTCAGCGGCCGGTCGTACAACACCAACCGTCCCCTGGCGTGCTTAGCGGCTCTGGCGTCCTCCGGCTTCCTGAAATTCACAAACGCTATCCGCTCGTCGTTGCTGCGGCTTATCTTAACGCTCACATCTCCAAATTTTTTAAATTCATGAAAGAGTCCGTCCTCTATGTCTTCGTCGCTCAGCTGGGTGCCCAGGTCGCTTATTTTGAGGGTTTTGTACTCACTCTCGGTGCTGGGCGGCTGAACCCGCTGCTCCCCCCGTGAAGTGGTCCTCGGTGAGGCTAAATCCAGCGTCAGGCTCAGGTTGTGGTTTTTACCCACGGAGCTAGCGGCTGCAGACTGACAGCTGTGATTATTTCCAGTGCGGCTATGACTGTCGAAATCCCTCTCTCTCTTTTCACCAAGTAGACTCCTTCTCGTCGAGCCGCCGTCGCTTTTGGTCGAGCTATTCCCATTATTACTCCCACTGGAAACGGAAAGAGCCCCCATTTTCTTGCTGGTCGGGTGGCATCCTCCCCTGTCTCGAATATCGTCCAAGGCCCGGGAGCGTTTTTTAATCGGAGACCGCTCTTTACCTTTCATTTCAGTCCACACAGAGCCGATCCTCGGGGCGCCTGGGGTTTTTTAGTGCTGTTTCTGCAAATTAGTGCAGAAAATTAATGAAATAAAAAGCGGATTTATTCACTGACCCTGCGGCAAAACAACAACAGCCGCCATTTTGTAAAGATTAGCGTGAAGGCCCGCCCCTTCGAGCTGATTGGTTGAAAAGTGGGTGGAAAACTTTAAAGAGTATGTCAATCATCCGCTGAGACATTTAAATAAAAATGTTTAGGTTTTTCACATTTTGATACCATGGAAACGGTGGACAAAATAACTGGAGTACTACACGAAAGAAAGTTATTTCAAGATTTACAATTTCTCTGAGGGCATGTGAATGCATCAGCTGTGTGTGTAACTGTGTGTAACTGTTATGTTGTAGTATTATGGACAATGTGCCTAGTAAATGAGTCTTAAAAAATATTCTAATATTTGACAGGTAACAAAATGTTGCACAGTGTAGGGAGGTACAGAGAAACTTTGTCATCTCATTAACACAAATTAGACCTAATACCACAAGGTGGCAGTATTTGAACAGTAGCTCAATAGGTACAGTAGCCCATAAGCCTCTAACTAATCCTTAAAAATGACCTTGGATGGCCACAAGGCCTTTCTGCCTGGGGTAGGTGGACAAAGCAAGCTGGTAATAAACCTGTTGTAATCTGTTTCCTCATACAGTAACCAAACTCATGCATAATTGCAGTAATTTATTAATTATCAGCCTTTTAAGTTGATATTTAATTAATAGCCTTGTTAAGTAATGGAGGTTAAATGGACAGATTTTCAGCCATGCTCTTAGTGCTTGTTCGTGTCCTTGAATACTTTTTAAAGGCGTTACCTTTTTGCATGTACAAACTGAAAGCAAAATAAAAAAACACAACTGTAATAACCCACGGATACAGCATTTGGCCTTTGAATTTATTTTTCTCCTATTTTTTTCAAGTCAAGCTATTGCTTTGATGAAGCCAAAATAAAACAACAATTAGCTGAAGTTGCTGTTTCTATCAGCCACCTTTAGCACCTCCTGATAAAAACATTTTGTACCACCGTACAGTAAAATGCAAATCGTCAGCTTGGTGGGGCATTTAAAGCTGAAGGATGTTTTTTTTTGTGTGGATAATGAAAAGCCAAATGGAAGAAACCAAATACCTCATGACAGACTGTGTTGAACTTGCCTCACTCCACTGTTTGACTGTGTTGGTCGCTCTGAGCTTCCACATTGTTTATCGTAGTGGGACATGTTAATGCTGTCCGGCTACTTCAAATACAGGGATCTGTTGGTTCACAATAGCTGCGCTTCAAGGCTGAGATAAATCTTGTTGAGATCAAAGCTCAGAACGGTGGCCAGCAGGCAGCTTACAGATGTTAATGAGCATTAAATCATATTTTTAGTCCATTAATGAGGCTGTGGGTATGTGCATTTCCAGACTCTAGCTATAGTCTTCACCCAGTGACCCTG
Source organism: Seriola lalandi dorsalis (assembly GCF_002814215.2). Taxonomy (NCBI): domain Eukaryota; kingdom Metazoa; phylum Chordata; class Actinopteri; order Carangiformes; family Carangidae; genus Seriola; species Seriola lalandi. The sequence goes on along the minus strand of NW_019525414.1, from coordinate 4,382,908 downwards.
ACACACAGAGCGATGCTTAGTTAAGAACTGCCCCCAGCATTGTGCAGCCTTAACTCAACAGTTTTCATTTATTTCTGACAAATCACATAGGCCTTTTGTAGTCTGATATACTCAGTGAATACAGAACAAAGCTAATACCACACCACTGTAATTTAAATGACAACTTCAATCAAAACTGATGACCCCCTATTGTAAGATGATTTTTAAGTTATTACAACATTGTGAGTTACTATATTACAACTGTCCTGACAGTGTTCAAAAGTTAACATATCCAATTCACGAAGCCGCAGTTTCCTCTTTTGTTTATGGACAGATAGATTTGATTAACCTGCTGCTTATCCAAAAATAAATATTAAAATTGAGCCCTGATCCACCATCTGCTATTTCTTTAGCTTTCCCAAAGATGGCCATCTCCTCAATCCCTTATCCCTACTGACAGGTCTTCTTATCTTCTCCACTTAATCTGGGATTTAATCAGGGGGACTATGTAACTGCAGTAACGGCTGCCGTCTCCCAGGGCCTGGCTGGAATTTGAAGCTGTGGGTGTGGAAAGTGTTTCTGATGGGTTTGTGCATTCTTCTATTGGAACCACATGTTAGTGGCTCACACAAAACCCCGACACAGACTAAGGGAATGGCAGCTAATCCGCCCCAGCATGGCTGTCATGGTGAAGCAAGCAAAAGGGAAAGGAGAGCCAATATATTCCGCCGTAAGCCATGTACACTCCTGGGGAGTAAGTGGAGCTTGGGAGGGCTTTGTCCACCAGTGGAACTCCTTTTTTCTCAATTCAAGTTGCATTCTCAATCTCACACAGATTGAAATGTGCACATCTGACATGAATATGCTGGTATTTAGTAATTTACACCAGATGGGATGGTACCATGCAATTCGGTGTTTCCTTGACAATAAAGTAAATTGTTTGGGGTAAAGCACAACAAGGAGATTTCCTGAAAACAATTATTAGGAAAGCATTCAGAATACATGCGAGACTAAGTATGGCACAGAAACATATTTATGTCATGTTCTTCTTTTAAGACAACACACAAAGACAAGTATTTATAACTGGGCCATGGTAACCCCAATTTCTTCTATTAAACTGTAACTCATTACTCAGTTGGTCGGGTTTACCACTGATGCCAGATGTGAAGGAGAAATGCCTGCCTCACCGTGAAGCCAGCCGTCTGTGGGAGGCTCTCTACTTTATCATCAATAGTCAAGTGTGGTCGCTCAGTTAGCTTTTCATTAATGAACCTGCCACTTGTTCGTGATACACGAGGTGCAACCTGAAGGCCTCCTGAAGCGAAGCCGAGTAGGCTGCACATGTACGCTCTCTCTGTGCACGTTACCGAACACAAAGAAGCTCACTTCCTGCACAGCAGAAATCTCTATGTTTATGGCAACCACAGCCTGCGAAGCATTTTTGCCTCACAACCGCATTCCCAGTTAAAATGTGACACAGACTTTTGGTTAGCTCTCTTGGTTATCGTTTTTCTAAAAGAGTCATGTCAAGGCTAAAATAATTCCGGCTGAGATTGTTTTTGTTACATTTTCGTAACGTCTTTTCCCAAAACTACTTTCCTATTGAATAAGACAGATGATTTAGATTGAGGCCTTTATTACTGGTCACACTATAAAGCACAACAGACATAAAACAAAGATTAATATGATAATTACATTTTTTACATGCTTAAATAATTTTTCCTCTTTGGTCTCAGCATTGTGATATTAAAGTAAAACTGGAAACAAGAAAGTTCCTGTTAATATGTTGGGTTTCATGCAGGAGGCTCAAGTTGCCCTGAATGTTCATGAAATTTGTGTTCCAAGATCTTCTGAATCCTGAAACGTCTCCAAGTTGGCTTACATAAATGTTAAGAGGAAATATTTGAGTCATATGCTGAGGTGGGTGTGTACATCTGGGACTGTGCATGGGTCAGGAATGTAATATGCTTTGGCTCAGTCAGTGCATAATGGAGAGCTGGCACTGTTGTGGTCATGTAGGCCAGGAGAGGATGCTGCCTGGCTCTTTGGCTTTCATCCGCAGCGCCACCAGGCCCGTTGGCTTGTACTCAGTCTCGGGCCCCTCGATGGAAGGGGACCCGAGGCCTCCGGGGAAGCCGTGGAGCGAGTAGAGGCCATTGATGCCCGGATGGTGGGACGGGTGGTGGTGGTGGTGGTGGTGGTGTGGGTGGCTGGGGGATGTGGGCATGCCCATGAAGCCCTGCAGGTTGCTGTGGGGGTGAGGATATGGACTCATGCAGGATGAGGGGATGGAGTCGGCTCCTAGGACACAACCAGCACCTGAACCACCGCCTCCTCCTGAGGCTGCCCCTGGCCACAGGTTTCCCTGCATCTGGAGAGATTTAGGATAAGATACATCTGGAATTCTATTGAAATCAACATGACGATGTTTCATGCTCTGCGATGAACACAGTATCAGCAAAGGTCAGACTGAGCTTGTTCAGTTTCGTACTAGTTCTCGTTCTCGCAGCAGGATCAATACGGTATTACAACATGTAAGTCATGTGAGATCTGTGGTGGCCCACCTGGTATGTATCATGGCGAGGGAGGAGAGAGATATCATATGTAGCAGCAAAGTGGTTGCGCACCTCGTGGATCTTCCCATAACGTTCCCGTTTCCTCCACTTGGCTCTACGATTCTGGAACCAAACCTTTCAAATACAAAAATATAGTAGAACAGGAAATCTTCAGATGACAACAGGTCTTGTTCCGGCCACAGATTCTCTTCTGTTTGTAGTTATAAAAATGAGAAGGTGTAAAATGTGAATTAGTTGCCCGAACACACACCTGAACCCGAGCCTCAGTGAGCTCGGTCCTCAGTGCCAGCTGTTCCCGGGCGTACACGTCAGGGTAGTGTGTCTTCTGAAACACTTTCTCCAGCTCCTCCAGCTGAAAGGTGCTGAACGTGGTGCGGTTGCGTCGCTTCTTGTTCTTGCCTGATAAGTCGATGGAGTCAGCGATGGAGTCCCCCTGTAAACCGCCGACTGACTCTTTCAGCTTGCCGCAACAGTCTGTGCCAATCCCAGGATAGCCCATGGCTTTTGGAGCTCCTTTCTCTCTGACTGAGGCATGCAGGGCACACAGAGATGTAATGAATATATATATTTAAAAACTGACAGAAATTCATATGCAAATATTCAAACTGTAACATTTTTTTCCCTCAGCATCAGATTATTGTTTGATGGTTTCAGACTACTGATCGGTTGTCTTTGACGTACCACTCTCTGTAATTTTTAGAGTGCTGATTCAACTTAAGATTTTGCATTTGTAAACTTCTGCTTTAAATTCTAACATCATTGCAATCTGATCCTCTGTCAAACACTTCATGCAATCCGTTTTATTTGGTTTGTCTGGATCTCATAGCTGCCAATCTTGGCCAGGACACTCTTGAAAATTATGCACTAATGAAAAAAAAATGTTGCTCTCAATTTAGTGGTTAAATGAAATTTAAAATATTTTTTTTTTGTTTTGTTTTTGTTTGTTTTTTTACACTTTGTTGATTCCAGGGAGACTAGGCGGGACCCCGAGGCACACCACAAACAGATCAGCAGCTTTTTACAGGGTGGCACAGATAACATTCATACCTCAAGCCAAATCAGAGCGTCCAGAAGATACACCCACGAACATGAGGTAGAGAAATATACAACATTTGTACAGAATAAGCCAGTGCTTCAAGCCAAATGTCTTTGCATATCAGACACTGATGCAAAAGAACTGAACGATCAACAACTCGCCTTTTGACTGCCAATGAAATTACTTAATGTCCTTTTTTAAAACCAGAACACTTTCACTTACATATGAATCTGGCACACAGTGGTCAAGACCAATAAACTGTAACTTTACACCTTGTTACAAAATCAAATTCAACTTTTTATCACATCAAACATTTTGTTCTCGAGGTATCACTGAAAACCATTAATCTCTTGCTTGTTTTTTATGCCTCTCAATTTAATTCCCAAACAAAAGCTGCCAGAAGAGGCTGAGCTGTGAGACGCCTGAGAAAATCAACACACACAACACTAATTCAGCCAGGCAGTGTTTTAATTAGATTAGCCCAGACAACCATATTTAGGCAGTGAACTCTCAGTGAGTTAAACCCACAAGGCAATAAGTAAAAAACAAGATTTGATTTCATGTGGAAATACAGAAAAGAAAAGTTTAGGGTCACATTCCAAACAGACATGTCAATTTATTCTATGGGAAACGTTTTGCGATGTCCAAGTCAAAACATTCAAATTAAGGATAAGACAACCAGGATACCGCACTGAAATATATGACAAATCTATATATAATAAAGCGCTTGATTGTTTGAATTAATAATATACATTCTGGCCTTTACATTCAGCAGTAAAGGGAAATCTGAAAGTCTTATTTTCCTTCCTGTTAACAGACCATGGAAAGAGCTGTTCCCTCCTGCAATGTTTGGATGTTGTTGTCCATGTTCATTAAGTTTAACCTTGAGCTCCAAAACAAAATCACTCTCCATCTATCTGCAGGCACTCATTCACCGGGGGCAGCTCAGACGCTACTCTGCTATCCTCCTGATTCAATATGGGGCCCAACAGAGAGCGCTTTTCATTGCAACGTTAATTTCCTCGCGTCCATTAGATCCGACCTCACACCACAGTTCATGCTGTATTCTGCAATATTCTCCGTCAAGATAGCAAACTGCGGCCGCGGGCCATAGTATAGCTTTTACCCTGTCAAGCACCCACATCTGCTCTGCCTCCACTCCAGTGTAATTGGAGATCTATGTAAAATGCAAGAAAAGGCAAATAGAGGAGAAATTTGAAATGTACACGCAGGAACATCATGTTGTGAGCAAGGGGATTAATTCTAATATAAAATAGTCACAGTAGAAATTTCAGCTGCCTCTTTTCCAGGCCTCCTGCTCTTACATTAACGTTTTCAATTCGTGCAAAACACCGCTTCAATCTGTAAAACATGTTTCATCCTGCTCCATTAAAGGACGTAGAACACAATCGCTGGTTTTAAATACATCTGCTACAGTTATTATAACAGATGAATAATAAAAATGCACACAATTCAAAATTACGCAATCTCAGCCTCTTCCTGGGGTTTTGCGAGGGTTGAACCTTTTTGTGCTGTTGGGGGGGGGGGGGTTTAAATGGTGAGGGATTTTTAGTGAGGGCTACTTTATTTTATTTTAATTTTATGGAGAAATTACATGCATTTGTATGTATGGCATATTTCGAATCTGAAAAATATGAAAAAGATAATAAATGTTTGTACCCGTGGATACATTTTATATGTTGGTAGCTATGCCAACAAAAAGCTAATATCCTATTGGAAACATCATACATATAAATTCAAATTTAGCAATGTAGTAAATATAGTAAAAAACATTATAAATGTAATAAATACAATACAGAAATTCAAGCGTTAAAACCCCTCAAAGTGTAAAAGCACAAAAGAAGCATTATTCTTTACATACTGGCCCTTTATTTGTGAAAAATAGTCAGAAATCTTTTGTTCAAAATTTTTTGTTTGCATCATAGAAATCAAGCAATTCCTTGTGAAGCAGTTTTATAAAGATCAATTCACCCATTAATTAAAATGTGTTAACTCTGTATTGCAGTTTTAATAATGGATTGTGAAAAACAATATTGCAAACTAGAATAAAACCTCAAGGTGTGAAAATGGTTGACATTTTTTTTTTTTTCACATGTTGGTCTGTCCCGCCATCACTAAACTATCCTCCCACCGTAGACAAAACAGGAAGACGCGTCTGCTTTTTGAAGGTGTGTGAACCCAAACTCAAAAACACACTAATGAATAGTAGTGCGTGGATAGATACACACACATACACACACACTGTTCTGCACATAAATCCAAAGCCCGGCGCATTTGCAGCAGTATTAAAAAGTAAATTAAACTAACACTTAACAATTGTCAGTGCACAAGCTTGCGTGTGTGTGTGAGTGTTTTCTGAGAAAGGGGGAAGGAGAAACCATACATGCCTTCTCTTATTCAAACTTTAAAGAGAAAAGTAATAAAAGTCTTTGAAACAGGACAGCTGATATCGTTATCATAACTAACTGCGAAAAAAAATCTATTGGCTGTCTTTGGCAGGAACATGAATCAAGCTGTTGTATATTATTCTGGACACAGATATCACAAAGACCTTATCAGCGCTCATATCCTCTTTTGCTTTGCAGAATCATCAACACCAATAAATAAAGTGAAAGACCACATCATTTCTTCAGGCTTCGGTTCAACGTATACAGTTGTTACTTTTCTTCCCAAGATGGACATTTGTAGGCAATTAGGCCTGACAGTCTTTGAGTCCATGACTGCTTGCAAACTTCAAAGTCCATTCCTATTGTTTTACACCACGAAACTTTTCATATGATGTGAAAAAGGCGATTGACAGAGAGTGTAAGGGCTGAAATACGCTGAACGTTGCACTAAAAAGCTGATAGCTGACTAGTAGCCTAATGACACACCCAACTTGCTGCCAGGCTGACCTTTAACCTCTCTCACTTTACATCAAGCCTGTCAAGGGAAAGAAAACTTGTTGACATTTTTATCACAACCATGCTTTCCATTGCACTGACAGTAAAACTCAAGTAACACATTTGTGTAATTATTAAAACAGAAACAAATTATAATGATTTGAAATATGATCCACTGAATTTGTGTAATTTAACTATTCACAAAATGTATTTATTTTTTTGATTTTATTAACGTTTATTGTCAGTTTTTATTTCTCCATTCATCCAATATTTTTTTTACAACCGCTTATTCTGAGCAAGGCGGCCATTATTTTACTTTTGAAATGTCATAATTGGAAAAAATATGTCAATGCAAGGATCATCTGCAGCACTAAAGAAATTTAGGCATAAAATACTTGTTTTTTATTGCCTCTTAAGGATAAACTATCATCTATTAAAATTTTGTTGTGAGTTGTTGTAGGCTAAAGACAAATATATAATATAATATATATATATCAGACATATACAAACAAGCCTAGTTCATCATGATGGCAACAGGAGTTGTAGAGATCTTGCTGTTGCTCCTACTTTTACTTTAGTTATTCTTTTTTTAAACTTTTTTTTAAACTTAAATGATCTCTAACTTACCCTCTGAGCTGCTTTCATAAAACGCCGGCTTGCCGCTCCCCTTCTGATCCTGGTTTATACTGTCCAAGAACTTGCTGTGTTTGGATGGTGAGGCGGGCGGGTTCGCCGGGGCAGCGCCGTGCGTAAAGTCCGCCGCAGCATCACCAAACCTCCCCATGGCGGCGGCGTACACATCCCCGCGCAGGCTGAGGCGGTGAGGGAGAGGAGGAGGAGGAAGGTGCGAGGGTTTCTGCAGCTCGTCGCAGGGGAGAAAGGAGCCGGAGCCGCCGTGTTCCAGTCCCGGGGAGTTTTCCGGCGTCCTCCTGCTGGTCTGCGAAGAGAAAGGCAAACAACTCTCAGTCTCCATCTTACGGGTCCAGCGGGCAGGACAGACAACAGCGACTGGGCGCTAATAGTGTGGGCGCCTGAGTGAGAGGTTTTTTTTTTTTCTTCTTCTGTGTTCATGTCAAGTGGGTGGGATTTAATAGATCAGAAACAAAGACCCGTGAAACCGGGGTTGGAGTGTGTGTGTATGTGTGTGTGTGTGTGTGTGTGTGTGTGTGTGTGTG
>NW_019525414.1:4358642-4375219 GCF_002814215.2 Seriola lalandi dorsalis | reverse complement strand
GGGGGGGGGGGGGGGGGGGGGTGGTTGAGAGAGAGCGAGAGAGAGAGAGAGAGAGCGAGAGAGAGGGTTGTCTCTCGATGTCTACAGCATCGGGCAATCTGATATAATCCGCCAAAAATTCAATCACGTGTGGTTTGTGTCCCTCCAATTAACCATTTAATTCCTATTTCATATATTATTATGGACCTAATCACCAAATCAAGCAGGACAGGAGAAGCAGACAGACACACACACACAACAGTTTACACACGGAAAATCACCGAATAAAAATACACCTTTTTCCTGAAGGCCACGATGACACAGTCTGTTATTTGTTTTTTTTGTTTTTTTCATTTATTTATTTAATTTATTTATTTTTATTTTACTGTATTTCATTACATTTCATAACGACTGGACCTAAATGTTTTCTTAACATATGCTTTGTGATACTGAGACTCTCTTCCTTTTCATTTAAATATTTCTGCACGCACAGTATAAACTGTTCCACCTATTACAGCTCATCTTATTATTTTATGGGTCAGATTTCGATGCATTATTCTACTGCGGGTAAATTTATTCTTAACTGGACCTTGCCGCTAAAGCAAAAAGGGAAGAAATTAATTGAAATACGTGCCACATCAAAAATGACCAGTTCACTGGGGTGGTAACACAAATTCCTGACCATTATAAATGACTCAAGTAAAAAAAAAAAAAAAAGAAAGAAAAGAGGAGAGTAATTTAATTTGGCTACAAAACGTGTGGAAATCAGTCCAGAAGATTGTTGAGGTCAAGCACAATTGGATAATAAATTAAACACAAATTGATACGCAAACAGCTTAATTAAATATGCTAATGATTATAAACAAATATGTAAATAATAATAAAACATGTAAATTAATTGAGATGGTTTATTTAATTGTCCACTTACAGTAATAAAAGTTTCGATCGCTTATGTTTTTGAATTGATACAGTAAAAACCATCATTCTCCTTGCAAATGCGACGGCATCCATCGAAACATTTCAAAGCGTATGTGGCAGTTTGGCCCACATCTTATTTCACCTGAGAAGATCTGTGCGAAATTTAGGATTTTGGAGGTTGTTATCTATACAATAAGATATTTGTTTTAAATGAAGAACGTTAAGCATCAGTTATTAATTCAAACAAAATAATTATTCGATCATGTAATCTTGAGAATACACCAATGTGAGGCCGAAATATATGGTTATGACTTAAACTGAGATCAAAGAGATTAAATGCACAATAGTCATGTTACTGTACATTATCGATGTGTCTGCCCGACTATTACAGCAGCTGTAGTTCACTTCGCCGTTTCCTTGTCCTTCAGCTCCAAACTATGGCGCTGATTTCCTGTGGCTGTACTAAATAATACTGAATGTCTTTCAGAAATAATGGAAAGAGCAGAACAATAGTCATGAAAGTCATAACATTTCCCTGTAGGCAGTAAAATACAGTTTTAATTGATGCAATATTACTCTTAGATTTTTGTGGGGTTTTTTTTTTTAACTTGAAATCAAGTAACATTTGTTTTGATAAAAGTCTCTGAATATAAAAACAATAACAATATCTTAAATAAAAGCAGAAAGAGCATTCTTTGTTTATGGCACAAGCTGTGTTATTCATTTTTACCATGCAGCTCAAAACTGACTGAATATCCTCAGAAAGAGTTAGACTCAGCAGTAAGATAAAAGCCTTTTGATACTGACATGTTATCTCCGATCTAGACAAACCTCGACTAAACACAGTGCACTTACCAGGTTTGGGTTCATCTCACCATCTCTCTTGATACCTGAGGCCGCAGGCTGCTCAGCTGATGGACAAGTGTGTAAACATGAGGTCCATTTGGGCTGAAGGGCCTCATAAGCCCCATTTGATTCCATTTTGAGCTCTGAAATATCAAAGTGTCCACACTGCATGTTACAGATCCAAGTGTAGGAAAAAGGCTGTGCAACAAGAAAGATGGAGTTAACATGGCGTGTGAATGATGGCTCCAAGTGAGCTCAAATTCTAGCTTGAAGCTATGTTTTTATGACATTTAAATATAACAATAACCAGTAAACCAACAGAAAACAATTTCTAATCCCTTCTTCATACTCCAATGTGCAGATAAGACACTCAAAATACATTCCTGTCTTTATCTTTCTTGAGTCTCAGAAGTGTAGTCATGAGCAAAATTAAAATTTTAGTCTTCATCTGGACACAAATTGTAAAGACATAGCTGCGTGCACGGAAAGGAAGAGCTCCTTTAAGTTTAAAATGATTAGTGACCTCAGATATAAGGCCTAATGACATTTATGAGTAACATGACTTAGATTAACATGTTTGGGTCAGTAGAGCGTAGAGGCTAAAAAAAAGGCAGCACTGTCATGTTAATCACAACCACAGTGCCACCTTTTACCCTCCCACACTCTGAGTGCATTCATCCCCCTAAACTTCAGCCTAGGTGTAGCTGCCAGCATTTATCAAGCTGTCTGGCTGACCACCATTAAAAACCTCATAGTTCTGTGAGAGGGGAGTATACGTTTTAAGATGTACACACAAGGGGACGCGGATATGTTCCTCAAATCTCGTGTCAGGCATGTCCTCTGTGGCCCGAGGCAGCAGAGCACTCTTGAATTCATGAACCCAGCTGAGTAAATGCATTCCAGAAATGTGGGCAAGAGGAAGAACGTCTGCGCTATGATCTCGGAGCCGCCGCAGGTAACAGTGTTTATATGAATATTGCATCAAGAGAGCATAAAATGTAGAGGATTATGGGTATGTTATTTGCTGAGGAATCAGAGTCTCCTACGCGTCTGTGTAGACATCTGTATGCTGTGGCTTGTTTAATTATACTTGGGGGGGGGGGGCACCATTCATTCATCTACTGAAAGGTCCAACTTTCAGGATAAAATAGACATTGAAATATCTGCAACATCAAGCAAAACAAAGCCGCTGTCCTTTCTAAAATGAGTGCATTGTGTTAACTTATCACTAAACCCTACCTCAGCAAGAGATGTGTGCATCTTATGCTCAGCCACTCGCAGGGAAAGAAGCGCCGGTTAAAAGCAGGGAAACAGCAGAAAATAGCATCAACTTGCTGTCCATACCATGACCAGCTCCCCTCACTGCTCCCTGCGGTCCTAAACCCTTGTCCTCCAAGTCTGTCCTGGGCATGACCCTGCACAGGAAATGAGTTCAGCCTGTTGGGAGTCCCAGGTCTCCCCCCGCCACCTCCCCGCTCTGGGCACAGACAGCATGGATAAAGGTGACCCTGCACTCTCACGGCGCACCCTGCGGCCCTTGGGCTAAAGAGCCACTTCCACCCCTCCCTCCACTACATCCTCTCTGCCTGACTGTCAGTCTGCAGGGCTTTGTCACACCCTGTTACACCTTACATCCTGTCTCTTAATGTCACATACACAGGCTTGTAAGATTGCGCACAGGCACAAATGTAATCAAATGAATTAAGTACTCGGGCACTAATTGATTACATACATTCAGACATTTAAAAGGTTATATGGTAATTTAGTGATGTTATAATAGTGCATAATGTCTGTTGTATCAATAGAGAGTAAACAAAGATCTGACCTTTTCCAGTGACAATCTGTGTGATCTCCAAACAGCACGTAGATGGAGAAGTTATTAAGACTGACCTTAGATGAACACCAACGTAGACTGCCAGCTAGAATGAAGTACAACTCTGTACTTCATACAAGCTGGCTGTCTTTGACTATCACTGCCCGAGGCCTTTCCTCTCACGTACAGGGTGGCGATTCAACCTGAGGTTTGCATTAGAATAGGAGAAGGATGGCTAATTTAATTACCCGCCATGAATGCACAGAGATGATCCCATATGCAGAGCCAGGGCTCCTCTCAGAGGCCTCCCTCACATCCTCCGGTCTGTGTCCAGAAGTTGCAGAGCCAGCTGAGGATGTGATTGGCAGCTGCCGACCCGAGGGTCAACCGGCTGGAGAGGTGCATTCTGGGAAGCGTAAGATGGTCTGCTGTAGCGAAGGGGGTTGAGGTTTCGAAGGGAAGTGGGAAGTGGTGTTGCTGTCCTCTGTCTGACCTCGCATGAGGCGTCATGGAGCACACTGGAGCCCAGTGAGTGTTAGCAGCCAGCCAGGATCCACAGCCACAACACACAAGAGATGAGCTGGGTATTTATCTGTCAGAAAAGAAGGGACAAAGATTTATACGGACAAATGTTCAAAAAAAGAGAGAAGGATGATGGTATTGTTTTGGTTAGAATTTGACTGTATGAAAATATTATTTTCCACACAGCTCTGCAAGAACATAAGACATGAAAAGTAAAAGTTTTTTCCATTATTTTCACTGCTGGAAAGATCGTGACACATTGAGTCACTCAATTAACCCCCCAGTGATCTTCAAACCAAAAGACCTTCATGTTTGACAGTGTAGACAGACTAACAATGACAAGTCCTGCAGCCTTTGTTAATCAAAATTTGGAAATTGTTCTTCTATGGTTGATTTATCACATAAGATTTGCTGCTGCAACACATGCTGCGTGTTGCTCTCTTACTGTAGTTTCAGAAATTGGGAACACTTAATTCAAATCCAAGACAGAACTACTGTGACCACTTTCTGGTAAGGCACCATTGATAAAGGGTTCATAAGATTTAATTTATAGCTCTAGTACTGGTAAATAAATCATTTATTATGCTGTATAGATCAGTTATGAGCCATTAATAAGAAAAATTGATTTATCAGGTTATGGAAAATCCTCCCCTGGTGTGACACTTCTCCTACATACTGTTAACAGCTTAATAACATCTATAACTAGAGACTTGATGGATTGTCATAGAACCCCTTATTAATGACTTTATTAACATTTATAGGTGACTAACTTACTTTTGCTGATAGCTTATTACAAATTAAGAAACCCATCATCCTTTATTAATGGCTTACTAACATTTATAACTGCATGCAAAATGACGTGGATAACTCACTAAGGTTTATAAATGCAGATTTAATGGCTTGGATGAATTTAAGGATTTTCCACAACCTGGCAACCCAAGAGTTATTAGTAAACAATTCATTAACCATTAATAAATCCATTAATTACAGCTTATAAAGCCATGGTAAAAGTTGCCTGATCAGAAAGTGGTACTGAAAGGCACACAAGGCCCACGACAGAAAACCGACAATGTATGAAGAGTTAAAATTGTCTGAATTTTTTCCACTTGGCTCATTTAGTTTTTCAAATTACATATAGTTTTCACTATATGAAACAGTATTGTAAACCTACATTACAAAAATAAATAAGTTTTATATCAACTGCTCTACAGCGTCGAGCTGACTGCGGTTGTCATAGCAACATAATCGAAGGACCCACACTGGTGCTAGCTTAAATTCTGACATTTTAGCAGTTTAATATGAACATTTAACCTGTTTTACTTCGACCACAGAGAGGCTGAATGTGGAGGCTTGCTCGGCACAGTAGCTCAGATACAGAAACGCAATGTGTGTGTGTGTGTGTGTGTGTGTGTGTGTGTGTGTGTGTGTGTGTGTGTGTGTGTGTGTGTGTGTGCGGGAACACCGGGTTATGAAAGCTCAGTCTGTCGTGATAAATGCCTCTCTGCTCTGACTGGCGCTTAATGAAGGACAGACCGGTGCAGCCTCGCTCCTTACTCACAAACTCCAGGAATCCGTAAACACGCACCTCAACGAAACCATCTGGATGTATCAGCTAGGCCCAGATACAGCAGACACACGCCAGAGCTAAAAATAAATAATCCCTAAATGTGTTTGAGAGCGGACCGGGAGGAACCGTTGGCGAAGTGGCCCTGCTGGGCGGCGACGCATGTGTAAGGGGTGGACTACAAAATAGCCGCTAAAACAAATTTAGCATTTTGTTAACTGTCAGCATATGTAGCTACGAATCAAATGTAATTTTTATCGTTCAAATTATTAGCCATATTCCTGTCAAAATCTCACTCCTTTATCGCATTTGGTCTATTTTAGATACCTTTAGATAGGAAGTAAAATATAAGCTAGCTGGTTATCATCAAGTTAAATAAACTAACATTAGATTAGAAATGGTCAATATAGGCCATTTCCTTTAAGTGGAAGAATACATTTCTTTGCGATCTTATAGATTCTCTTCCTTGGCCACTTGTGGCCAAGATTATTGAGGTAATCAATTTGCCTATTTCCGAGTAATTTGGATTGGCTATTGGAGGAAAAGTGGGCTAATGTAAGGAGTTAAATGCAGGATGAACTGTGAGATCACTTTAACAGCTATAATCTTATTGATGCTGCTTTTTTGTTATTTTTTATAACAGCCTACAAGATTGCCCGTGACCCGGGGGTCGCGGGTTGAATTATGAACAGCACGGATTGAAGATCATGGGGTTTTCATTATCCAGAGCCAGAGGACAGGAGCCTCCTCAGGTCCTCCTCCTCCCGTCCTGCTGTCAACATGACTTCCGGTGAGTGGATAAGTGTCCATAAGACATGTAGCACCTGTGTTCATCCTGGAAAGGGGATGAACGCAAAAATATGTTGTCAAGCTGTCAATCAAGAATAATGGACACATTCAAAAAATACATTTGAATAAAAATCAGCCATTTATAAAAAATAAATAAATCTGAATTTTAAGTTAGCTGTTGTAGCATTTATATTTATTTATCTATGATACTTCTGTATCCAAGTAGAACTGACTTATATCATTTAAGATAACATTACAGAAATTACGGTCTAAACAGTGAATGTAGACCTTTAACTTTGGTTTGTAATTTAATAGGAATACACAACTAATACACGGATATTTAACCATAAAACTCAAACCCGTTTACTTTGTTACCAGTTTGGTGAATAATAGCCTACTCAAAAAATCCATCAGTTTCTTTTCTTTTTTCTTTTCTGTCTTTATATATATATATCACAGCGTATAAAGCATAATATTGGATGGAAACCTTTTTCCAGGCGTGTATTCTACCCCCTACGTCTCCATTACAGATTCTATTTTCCGGAGATCAGTTCAGATCGTTTTTCACTGGTGATTGAAGGAAACGAGTTTATTTTCTGATTTCTTTTTTTGACTGCCAACTGGAAATCCCAAAATCACAGGTTTTCACAGATAATGAATTAAGGCAAGCCAACGAACGAAGGATAAACTTTAACAATATTTTATGGGCTTTCTTTTTTCTTTTCTTTTTTTCTTTTTTTAGAAATTATGATCTGAGCTGTGATTTTCACAGCGAAAACAATGAGAGTATCATTGTCTAATTAATTTAAGACGAAGAATTGAGAGGATATATTTATCCTAAAACTTTTAAGACGTTGCCTGCAGTGAGAGGAATTAAAAACAAATAGATTGAATTAAGGATCTATAGATAAACGAAATATAAAGTAAGTAAACTCATTCTTCTGGTCTGTCTTCACGAAAAGCTTGAAACCGTTTTCAGCAAAAAAAAAAAAAAATATATATATAAGCGCCAGTTTCTGTTTAGATATAGCCTAAAGAGATTTTTCCTCACTTTTTTATTTGACGGGATTCTATAGACAAGGCCTTGACAGCTTTTGAGCAACTGTTCACCTCAATATAGAAAACTAAGGTAAGTCCTATAGCTCGTCGCCTATAAAACGCCAAGCATGATCTTCGACGGGGAAAACACTTTTCTGAAAGCATAACTGACTTTTATTGGTATATTGGTATCAGTTGTCTTATTCTCAGTAAAGGTTACAGTCTGCACATGTGTGTGACAGGCTGTATGATTCCTCTGGCATGTGTGACCGACAAACCGACAGACACACAGGTCTGTAATCCTGAGGCTCCAGTCAGGACCTGCGGCTTTGGCAGCGGCCTCCAGCTCCAGCGCATCACATGAGAAAACTCCTGACGCACAGGAGGTCTCCGGTAGCCACCAGTTTTCTCACATTTTTGGAGGAAACCTGTCAGCTATATTCTGGATAAATACTTATGAAAGAACAACATTTTTTATTTCATTTTTTATAGTGCCTGACAATAAATCTGTCTCTTTTTTGCGAGTTCAGCTGAGGGAAGGGATGACAGTGGCAAAAGTGATCACAGAATTAACGTGCTCATATTTCTCTGTAGCTATCAGCGGTGTTAGAAGGATTTGTTGGGACGGTGATATTTAATGGGTTTTACAAATGAGTCAAGGTGTGAAATCTCCTCCAGGATGGAGACTCTCCTCTGTAGTGGAGTTTACAGGCCCACATGCCCAGTAAAGCTCAAATACTACAAATAAGAAAATAAGATAAGATAGATAGATAGATAGATAGATAGATAGATAGATAGATAGATAGATAGATAGATAGATAGATAGATCTTTTTCAAAATATCCCTCCTCATAGGATTACAATACAAGCAAAAATACTAAAGAAAAGTCTAAAAAATTTAAGATGAATTAAAATTTAATAGTCATCATGTTTGCAATGCTGACATGTAAAGTAACTCATTTTGCATATTCAAACTCAATTTTCTTAAAACTTAAAAAATTGCCAACATTCTCAGAGTAGCACACGCAGATCACCGCTATCATGAAAATATTGGTGAAGATATAGATATGATTCCTGTCTGAGAGGATCAGTTCTTGTATCTGCTGAATGCCAAACCCCCTGGTGCAGTGCAGTCCTTTGTTCCTGTCCAATCAGATACAGCTGTACAAGCCAAACTCCACAGGGATAGCTGGGGTCATCCTCCCAGCGGATGCTTAGGCCCATCCTGCTACTGGTGCCCTGAGGGCCCGGGCACAGAGCATGACCCCCTAATCAGCCACCCAGACACTGGCCATAATGCCCCCGTTCACCCACAACTCACTGAAGCTTAGCATGGTGAACATAGTGTTTTGTTTCAGCTCTGACTCATCTTCGATTTTTTTTTATCATGCAGAATGTAGCTGCAAATGTGGTGCTGACATGCACATACATGCTTATAATAAAGGCATAATGTGCAACCCATGTAGCAGATATAATACATGCACTTAACTGTTTGTGCAGCCTCCAAACTGTAGTAAAAGAGACACGAAGAGCATCATTTTCCATCTAAACTGTATCGCAATTTACATTAACCGTGATCTGAGGGAAAGGCTCCATGCTGCTGAACCTGGCTCTGTGATTTTGTTATCAGAAGATGTCAGGCAAAAAACGAAGTCTGTAAATTAAAGGAATTCTGACACATCTGAACGAGACTGTCACAACTCTGCTGGGGAAGAACACACCAGCATAACGAATTAGACTGAGTGGAGTTCCACCAAGAAAGGACATGTGAGAATTTTGCCTGTTTAGAAAGAGAAAAAGCAAATGACCTTGGGGGCTGAAGTGGCTGGATAGAAAATAAACTGTTTGGAATTACTCTGCACATTGAGGAATAGAAAGCAGCTGCAAAAATCTGAACTTACTCAGTTGATTTCTGTGTGATTTGGAAAAGCTTTCAGCAGGCACATCACACTAACCTCTAGGCTTAGAGAGCAAAAGCATGAGTTGTAATGTTTTCAACATGTCTCCGCTTTTTAAAAAAGATAAATTGTGTTGCTGGAGTTTCAAGTTAAACTAAAACTAACTTTTTTTGCGTTGACTTGGAGGGGAAGCAGCCCTGCAGCAGACAAAAGAGCTGATGCACGACTGAGATAACTTGAGGTATGTGACAATCGATCAGCAAAGTTTAGGGGATTTAGGTAAGGATAATGAAAGCTGCAGTGGGCGAGCGGGGCTTGAGCGCTGCAGTAAACGACACACTGGAGACTACGTCTGCACCAAGTTTCAGAAAATCTAATTTATGGCCACTTCGCAGCAGCTGGATTTGCACTTCCGACCAGGGGATACCATTACCAAACACCATGGAGAAGGCTGATGGATATGCAGGAGTGGGACGCTCTCGCTCTCTCGCCCCTCTCTGACACACAAATATACTGTATATTTATAGAGAACACACAAACATGCACATGTTCACGTAGCAGATAAATTGCATACTAGACTAAAAGATATGACATTCCAACTTATTTTGTACAGCTTTACACAGAGATACTGAAATTAAGATTTGTATTTTACCACTATTCTGATCTAAGTGTTTTTACTTTCTCTAATGTATAAGCAACTAAACTCTTAGGTCAGTGGATTGTGCATGGGTGGCACTGAGAGGGAAATAGCACTCATTTATAAGTGTTTATATATGTCATGGTTGGGTATTTTGCAACTAAATAACCAAGAAACTCAACTAGCCAGACAGCTAAAACATTAATCTGAAATAGCACTTAGATCCACAGTCTGGAGCTACTCCACTGACCATAAATTGGAGACTCACTTTGAGGTCTATTGTGAACCAGAAAATACATCTATTCCATCAAAAAGTCTTTTCCTGTTCATCTTCAGGGAGCTGAGATGTGACATCCCAGATTAAAGGCAGTAATACTGTCATTTTTTTTTTTGTCTTTTTCCATGAGAGACAATGGTAAATGTTCCCCCCAATACAGACTGAAATTGTCCTGGGGCAAAGGAAAATCATTTTTGACATCTGAAATTCAGTGGTGTATCCCAGTAAGGATTTTAAGCCCCGCTATGGAAAGTCTAGTCAGCTGCGACCACGATGTGTTCCCCAAGAGCCACAATTCACTGAGTTGGCGAGGGAGTGTGATCCTGCAACAACCTAGATGGAAAAAAAGCCAAAGCCTAGCACTTACACTGGATCCTTCTCTGCCTGTTAGTGCGAGCTATCATTCTCAATCATAAGCTCCAGCACTCTCACTTTATAAACTTCTTATCCAGCGTGCCTGAGATTACAAAAACGTTTGGTAATCAGATAGCCCAGACTGGGAGAGGACAGTCGACACTCCCAGACTCAGATGTCAAAATGTTTTTGCAACAACTTTACTTGAATCCCTGTCAACCCAAAGCCAACAGAGTAATGACTGTTGTGCGATCTAAACAATCTTTAACAGATAAATCATCAATTTCATGGACGCTCGTTTCTTCCGAGGCACTCTTTGTCCGATGATTTGTGGTGTTGTGCGGAAACCAAACCAGCTACCACATATTTGTCAGAGCTCATTTTGACAAAGGCTGGGATAGTGGAAGTGACCACTGTCCCCGTGGTTCGGAGACCTGACAGTGAACTCTGAAAGGCCAGCCACCCCCTAGACAGCTTCCCCTCCGGCCTCCAGTCTCCATTATGCAGCCATAGCCTGGGGACCAATCACCCCGTCTGGCCTCTCTGTCTCTCTTTTCCCCTTTCTCCTTCTCTTTCACTATCTGTCTCCCTCACTCCCTCTCTCTCCCTTCCTCTTTCTCTCGTTTTCTCTCTCTCCAGGCTCTGTGCTTTCAAGAGCTCCCTGTGTCACCAGACTGATTAAAACAAACACTGACCCTATTTTGGTATCTAATCCAATTGTGCTCTTTTTCTTCTCACCGGCCCTGGAGCATGCAGAGTATTAGGTATCCTGGGAGCCACAGGGCCCCCCTCTGTGACTGATCTTAGATTTCAAACACTCAGGAACATCAGATATGGTGGGCAGAGAGTAAATAAAGTCTTATTAAACTCGCTATTTAGCTCTCATGTGTAAACAGCATTTATTGTACATTTTGATTATGAGAATTATATCCCTGTGATTGGAACAATGATGCATGAACAAAATGATACGTGTGTTGCATGGTTGTTTGTCGGTTGTAGTTTAAGAGTAAAGGGATGAAAGCCGGTTTGAGAAAGCTAGCCCTGTTGGTGCTGACTGGGGGGTTATTGGGAGAAGACTGCTGTTTATTGTTTTATTAACAGGGGCATGTTGGCTTCACCAGGTCAGGGCGTTACCTTTGACCCCACGGAAAAAAGACTAGAGAGCAGCAGCCTTTGTGTATCAGAAACTTTGCTACTTAAGTCTGTGTGTGCCCATGTGTTTTGACAAAGTAACTGTTACTATTCATTTTCACTGCTCTACTTTTAAGACTTGCAGCAAAGCTCTGCTTGCTTTGTGTAGTTTCTTGCTGTTTTATGAGGAAGCCAGAGTGTATTTCCTGCACACTTCTGTTGCTCTAATTGATTTTATGCCATCTATGGTTAAAGCCAGAAACCAGTATTTGTTTTGTCTGGCCCGCTAACTTCAGCGCTGGAATACCAGTTGTTGATATCGGTGATATCAGATGTTCGTGTCCATGCCCATTCAGAATTTTAGTGTGGATGGACTCTAAAGATTCAAGCTTGCTAGTCATCTTCATTGTGTCACATACTAAGGCACAGTGACATTAATGATACCATCTAGTGGTGATCAATGGTTATATCAACCAGACTTTCAATGTCTTGCGTTCATGTCCACCGGTTTTGATTTATGAACAGTGATTAGAAATGTTGCCATTGGTCTGTGTCTTTAACTGTGTATGTTTAAGGCCCAGATGATCATATATATCAAGCTCAGTATATTATGAGAAGGTGAACTGATCTGGCAGTGGAAAAGTTCAGGTTCAGGTTCAGGTATATAGCTTCAAGCATTTGACCAGTGGTGGAACTAAAAGTGCTGTATTTTCATTTTATTCTATTCTATTCATTTTATTTGTACTTTACTGCAGTTACAGAAGAAAATACTAAACGTTTTTACTCTGCTGCATTGATTTGCCAGCTTTAGCCATTACTTTACTGATCAATATTTTACATACAAAACATGATGAATTTATAAAATATGATCCCATGTTTAGACTACCAACATATTGAAGATTTGCAATAGTAATGCTACATAGACATTAATACGTCAGTAAAAATCATTCAATGATTATACTATATAATAGTATAACACTCATAGGGGCTGTTTTTCTGCATTATGTTTTGAGTCATTTTACTTTTAATTATTTCAGCACATTTTGCTAATAATTTTCATGTTTTCTATTGACAACTCTTACACTCTTTGCACAATTTACATATTGTAGTATTGCTACTTTTAAGGGGATCGGGAAAGGGATCTTAATACTCCCTCCCTTCAGCATTGCATGTCACGGCAGAGCAAGGTCATGTAATTGTTGCTATATATTCTGAACCCTGAATATGCGTATAGATACTGTGGTGCCTGGTTAAGTAATTCGAAATCATGTAACTTCAAAAATTATTTTGCACTTAAAGTTGGCTCATATATCGAGAGCTGGGAGTGTAACAGCTTCATGCAGCCAGACTAACGGCCTGTCAAACAGGCACCTTCAATATATGGAAACCAGCTTTGATTATGGCCAGAAACTCATTTTGTGTGCCTTGTGAATTATGGCCAATTACCTTTACTCTCTTATAATAATCATTTGTTTTCCCTACTGTCACGAGCAAGACCTTGGAGTTGCTATTACCTAAAACTTCAGTAGGCGACTACAGGATGAAATATATGACGATAATCATTCCCACTAATGGCCGTGGAGCTCAGAGCAAAGGCAGTTTTTATAGAGCCCAGAACTGTACATCAAACCCTGAGACTAGCCAGATTTTATGACCAGGTCATTTCACCCTTTACTCTGTTGTTTATGGTTTTAATGGCAGACTGTTGCCAGCTTTCATGACTGCTGTGGCTGATTTTAACTCAGGCAACATGCTGCTGACCCCAAAGTTAAGCATCTTTACATCAAGAATGACACTCTTCCTTACTCATTTGAACCATCCTGTCAAACCTACAGCCTGTGAAAACATAAGTTATTATCTTTGCTTCTGCAGTTATCTGTGCTTTTAGTCTGCAGGAAGGCTTTGCTATTGCTGTTTATAAAAAATAAAAAAAGAGCACACTCCAGAAGAGACATCAAGCGCTCGTCGCCCTGGTTCCAGATCGATAATGAAACAGGGCGTGAAGGAAACAAGAAATTAAATGAGAAAGAGGTAGAAGGCGAGGGTGAGGCGAGGAGAGAATGAGACGGCAAGCAGCGATAATCAATGGCGGTCACAGAGTGATGGCAGAGATGAGGTCGTTTGTCTCCAGGAGAAAGAGAGAGAGAGAGAGAGGAGGAAATATACAAACAGAGCTGTCTGCTGTTGGAGCTGGCAGCGGGCCAGGCTCTGTATGAGGGCATCTGAACAACCGCAGCATTTATCACAGTGACGACTGGCCTTGTTACTGATGAAGACACCAATCTGAACATGGAGAGGGAGTCAGGCCGGAGAGCAGGGCAGGTATATCAGACTGGCATTCAGTAACCTGTCAAATTTAAAAATCTTAGATTCATAATTGACGGTTTCAACGGCCCCCGCTGCATTCTGTTCTCATTGAGAAGAGAACATCATTGGCTTTTTTGTTCATTTTATGAATACACTACATCCTAACTTCATTTCTAACACACAGATACAAGTTTTTCAGACTCATTCTGAAGAACAGCTGTTTGCAGGAGGTTCCTAATGTAAACCTTGGCCCAATTTTAGATACAGTGTGCTGTCCTTCACAGAATAACTTCACAGAATAACAGACCTAACAAAGTGCCATCTTTGTTATTTAGATGTATTTAATACAGTTGTCTCTCTTTGTCCTCTCTCGCTGTCCTCAGTTGTGGGCTCTGCAGACCTATTCCTCTATGTGTCTCTCTGGCGGTACATAAAGGCTGAATGTGTTTTCTGGTGCTGGTGTCATGGTTGCCACTCCCTGCTGCAGCCCAGATGGCAGTGAAGCCCTCCCTCCGCAGCAGAGGTCTCAGCAGCCTGCCTCGACAGCCGGAGAAGAGATGGAGGGAGGGAGGAGGATTACCATGCTAATCGTTCTGAGACATGAAACTAATTGTGCAAACCTGTGGAAAACAGCTAATCAATATTTGTCTTTTGCAGATCTCGAAGAACAACAGACTAAACAATCCACCGTGAATAGAATAGCATCACAAAGTTAACGTCTTTTTGTGTGGACAGGTTTTTTTCTCCTATTCTCATTCCACACAGAGGGAATACATACTATGTGTACGGAAATGATCTCTCAACATTTGTTGGTCTTTAAATTCACATACGTGGTGCTGCCACAATTCTAACCAGTAGAGGGCGCAATGATATCACAGTCGATTGTCCAGAATCATAATTTTCGTCGGTTTCTTTCAATACATAAAAGACACACAGCTTAGACAGAGATGAAGGTGCAGTGATGCCTGCTGAACCACAAGGTGATTTTTTGTCATCCTTTTCCAAATTGGTAGATACATTTTTTTTTAAATCACATTTTTGTGCAGAATATGACTGCTTGGCCTTTCCTTATGCAGAGACATGGGGGGGGGGGGGGGGGGGGGGCTGTAAGCAGTGGATCATGAGTCACCCTTTGGTCTGTTTGTGAGCGTTTATAGCGCATTGGTCCATTAGGTGTTCATCTGTGAATAAATAGGCCTCACTACCTCGCTTTCACACAGGCACAGGAGCTCTGAGGAATAATGTTATCCAAGCCTAGATTCCTAATATAGATATGGCATGTTGTGTTAGTTGCATTTAATTAGGGGAGGGTTATGATTATGGAAATCACAGAAAACATGATGTGAAGTGAAACCGCTCTAGGTGTAACATGGATTTTAGAGAAATATGACAAAGAAACACCTCATTACATCCACTGTTCTTAATTGCACTGCAGCATCTGCTGCGGTCGAGGCTGGTTAACCAAGAGATAGAGACAGTTGAAACACAGGGAGTTTGGTTTGTAAGGCTACTGTCAACCATACAAACACACATGTACACACACAACGCAATGCACGTGAACACATCCTCATCATCCCCGAGGGAGTGCAGATTTTTGACAGGAAAGCAGCTGACAGGGTCACAACAGCCAGTGTGCAAACATTTTGTTCACAGTCTTTTATGTCGTTACATAAAAGACGGTGCATGCTCTGCTTCTTTAAGCGCTGCAGCTCCCTCCTGGCACCAGTCGCTGCGAATTAGTCATCATGAGGTGTGAGCTAAGTGTCGCTCTGTGATGGACTTTTCACAGGCCACTGACTGGCTCTGTGCGGTTTTTGGTGTATCATGTCATTGTGTTCAGATAGAGATACACATATCACTGCGCTGATGGGCTATCAGAGGTTCTACATTCATCCCTATTTCATAATAAAAAAAAAATCATAATAAATAAATGGTGTGAGTTAACATTTACTCATACTGATTAGTTCTGTTGTTGACAGGATTTGCACAACACTGAGGAACAGCAGCTCTGACTTAATAGTTTTGCTACAATTTGTTTTTATTATGCATTATATGGATCAATACACATTGATCTGTGAACTAATGGGAAGTCTTTACTGTTTACTTATTTGTTTTATTGTGCAGTCCTGGACAGCAGGGTGCTGAACAGCCATCTGGTGTACTGGAGGGAAGGACAAGGAGGACGAGTGTTCACACTACAGCACCACAATGTACTGACTCAAAGCCTCTCTCAGACCCACTTCATGCTCCATATGACCGTCACATCTTGCTCCGTCATTTACCAAGAACAATCGTGACATTTGTTTCATTTCACAATTTGTTGATTTTGCTCCCAGGGAATGAACATTCAGATTGGTTTCTGCTTCATAATATAACATAATCATCCGAGCACACCGCACAATACTTGCATCACATATTCTACAGAGAATAGAACCGTCAGTGGGGTGATAATCCTGCTGACATGATAGGATGTCTGATCCATTTCCAGCAGCCCACCCCCACCCC
>NW_019525414.1:4318897-4358622 GCF_002814215.2 Seriola lalandi dorsalis | reverse complement strand
CCCCGCCCCCTCCTCCTCCACACACCCACACACACATGCTATAGGCAACCACAGGCCACACGGCACTAATGGTGGAATTTGGCATTAGTTGTTTGCAGCGTTCATTCCCCATTTGCATCAGTAAGTGAAGAAACGCTCAATCATTATTTAGCCGATGTAAAGGTTCTCATTTTTGATACATGTATTTAATCAGTATGAAGGAACAGAGGACAATATCAAGAGGGCATGCAGCTGAAGTTTCTGCGGACTCTTGAGATGTCTGAATGATGAAACGCCTGGTGAATTATGAGAAGTATAGAGGCAGGATTTGTAGTACTTCTATTTTTGCTTCTGGTGGTAACAGGCCAATGGTCACCTCTCTGAGCTCATAAAAGCAGAATTCACTCTCACTGTGGATTTTTTTTTTTTTTTTATCCAGCAGTTTTATTGCCTATTCTTCTGGGAGAAAACCAGACATCTTTGTCGTCATCCCACAGAATCACCGCCTCAAATTCAAATGAATCAAACCTAAATGTTGTCTGGTGTCTATGTGTTCTCCATGGTGTCATTATACATCATCAGCTTACTTTAAAGTTTATTACACAACCTCAAGGCCAAAAATCTCTTCCATCGATGTTGGCGCTGCACATTCATCAGTGGTGGCGATACTCGTGCCTGTCCTCTTGCAGTCGTGACTTCTGTGTATATTTCTTTATCTAGGGAAGAGGAGTGAAGCTTTACCAGAGAGATAATGAGCCTCTTGTCACAGCAGGGATGGCTGATTAAATGGAAATGGGCAAACGGCAGGGGAGGAATACCAAATTAGCAATCTCTATACTGGAACATAACAGGATGGAAACACAGCGAAAAGATGTACAGATTTTTTTTTTTTTTTTTTTACTTGTTGTGAACAAATGTGAAACGCTGCCTTTTCCGTGCTGTTGCATCAGCAGCATGACAGACAGAGCTTTAGGTTACACCTGAGCCGGCGTAGTTACAGTTGCTCTGCAGCCCTCTCTTTCTCCTTCTTCATGGACAGAAAAGCAGCACGTAGTCAATCAGGGGACTGACTGACGTATCCCTCCCTCCTCATTTGTCCATCTATTTCCAAAGGTTGCAGTCTCACACCCGGAGGGGAGCAGGCAAGGTGTTAGTGCATTGAAGTAGTTGGGACTGCACCATAAATATAAGGCAAAGGGGGGGGGGGGAGCAGACAGAGGAAGTTGAATCGTCACTGCCGATGAGTCTCAGCTGCACAGAAACACCCCCCGAGACATGGAGCAGATTTTGCCCGCCGGTGTTCGTCAGCATGTTTAATTTGTGACCTGGCAACCTGGCTCTCCTGAGATTGGAGAAAAGGCTGGTGCCCCACTGATTGTGGTGGTGAATGGGAGTTCTCACAATATTATCAAATGTATAACCGTCACCACCATTCACAAGAATAACATTGCATCCCTTTCAGCAGTGTGGTGAGGAAACATGTTATCTCTCACCTGTTGCCAGTTTTCACATTCAGAGTAAAACCAATATTTACTCTGGATGCAGCCTGTCTTCTCTTTATTTACTGGGTCTTTAGAAGTCCAGTTAAGCCCTTATAAACGGTCTTAAAAGGCTCAGTAATTCACAGCCCAGTCCGATGGCCCATTACCCCTCTATTCCGTGCTCCAACATAACCACGTGAAATATTAAGGCTGCATCTGAGGGCCTTACTGAAGCCTCTCGTTCAACTCCCCTCTCTCTGCCGTGTGAGACGATTTGTAATAAAATCACCCAGCTCAAGGTCAAGATTTATAAGGTCAGATTGGTAATGATGGAGAGCTGTGCTGATATTGCAGTGTGAGATAAATCCCTCCTTAGGCACCCATATGAAATGTGACTTTATTTATTCCTTTTTTTTTTAATCCATGTTACCTGCCTCAACGATGCACAGCGTCACTCTGAGAGTTGTGACTTATTCACGAGGCTTTAGGATGAGTAATACTGCAGCAGAATTCTGGCTGTGACAGGAGACACAGCACATTGTGTCTCCTTCTGCATAATTCAAAGGTGTGATAAACTGCATCTTTAGGAGTCAAGTCACACATCAGAGGTGAGGAACCGCAGGAAGGAAAACAAGCCCTGTGATAAGTTGCCATTTGTAAGGTGGAGGGATGTTGCACTATACTTCAGTGGCTCATTCACAGCCGTACTGCAGAACAGCAGAAGGTGCTAGAGAGGGGGAGAGAGAGAGAGGGAAAAGAAAGAAAAATGCTCACAGGCTGAGTAGCCATCATATGATCGGTTGTTGCCATGGCAACTGATCCCAGCAGTCAGCCCTTGGAAAGTGAGTCACATGAGTGAATTGAAGGGGACAGGAAACATACTGTGCATACATGTTGTCGGCTGATCCTGTACTAGTCGTGTGAGTGTGTATGTGTGTGTGTGTGTGTGTGTGTGTGTGTGTGTGTGTGTGTGTGTGTGTGTGTGTGTGTGTGTGTGTGTGTGTGTCTTGTGATGGAAACAGAGAAGTGCACAGGATTAGCACGTACAGCAGGCTTAGGACGTCTCTGTTTATTTCTTCAAAAGTTACTCATCACAGAGTGAAACATGATGTACAGTAGGAACAGGAGCAGACGAGAGAACTGCCTCACTTTGAAAATCTGACACGCAGCTGACAGATTGGACACTTTGGGCTCGATAGTTAAGAAGTTTGTCTGTCCCTGCTGCATGTATCCATCAGTGTCTGACACACTAGTAGCACATTCCAGCTCTAAATGCTCTAATCCCTCAAACAGTATCCGTGTCCTTGTTTGACTCACATCTTCTAACAGCCTCATTTTTACTTTCTAAGCTTGTTCTGGTGACAGAGGGAGGATGTGGCCGTGAGCTGTTCTCTGAAACACCTCTGTGCAAGCTGCAACTCACCCAGTGTCCCTAAAGGTCTAGGATTATCCTAACAACTCCTCGACTTATCTCTGAGGTGTCTTGATAATGATCCACATCCTCTTTCGGACACAGAACTACATGCAAAAAAAGGTCACGCAAACGTCTTCTGATACCTGAAAAGAAAAGGCCGCCCAGGAAGGCAGAAAAAAAATATGGAGTGTGTAGTAGTGGCAGACAGAGCCAAGAGCAGAATAAATTGCTTGTGTCAGAGAGAAAAATGACTGTGCCACAAATTATCTACACTTGAGAAATGACCATTAGGAAGCACTGTCTTTTCACACCTACTTTAGTCCACATCACTGTGGGCACCACAGCAAATTCTAGCATGTCCATTAGGTATTAACATCAAGCACCTCCTCTGTGTCAGATCAGCTGCCATAATGTAAAACAATATGGGGACATTTAATGAATGAATAGGTCGGTTCCTGGTGGCAAATAGTAATAATAATAATAATCTTCATCATTATTATAATTATTATTGTTGCTGTTATTATTATTATTATTATTATTATTGTTTTTGTTGTTATTATTATTATTATTATGGTTATTGTTATTATCATGATTAGGGCTGCTGGGAAAGCATTTAGACTATTTCAAACA
Source organism: Seriola lalandi dorsalis (assembly GCF_002814215.2). Taxonomy (NCBI): domain Eukaryota; kingdom Metazoa; phylum Chordata; class Actinopteri; order Carangiformes; family Carangidae; genus Seriola; species Seriola lalandi. The sequence goes on along the minus strand of NW_019525414.1, from coordinate 4,355,118 downwards.
CCATTTCCACAAGCAGCGTATCCAATCAATTCGTTTGATGAACCTGAATGAAAGCTACCTGTGTGATGCTTTTATCATCGTCCCGGGAACACTGCAGATGTTCTTTCTGGGGCAGCTGCTGACGTGCGCACGAGCGGGTGAGTCAAACCTGCGTCAGACTTCGTCGTGACTTGCCATAGTAATTTCTTCATCCTATGGGGAGGTGGGGGGGTGGCTGATTTATCCCACAACACAGCCACAACCACGTGGAAACTAGAAGTGTGAGCGGGGCTCTCCTACGGATGCAGACCGTCGTTAAAGCGCTGAGGTGAGACAATCGGTTGCGGTAGCCTCTAACCGGCGTTAACGTTATTACAGTGGCCAAACTTGAGGCAGGCGCGGAGCTCCTGCGTCAGACTTTACGCACCATGCGCCCTGTGCGACTGGAGGCTTTGTGATTTCGCATCTCTCTCAGAGATGCTGCACACGGACGCGGTGCCTTGAATGAAGATACCGTGCACTCACTTTGGATTCACACCGTCACGCTGACTTGGACGTTACAAGCACTACACCAGGTAAGAATGACACTCTTGCAATTTTCACGGTATGATCAATTTAAATACATGTTAGCTTGTCTGTGACGAATAGTTGTGAATAGCTCGGATAACCACCCCCCCCCTTCCCTCTTGAAATCACTTGATAGAAACCAGCGTCAGCTTTCACCCCATCACCTGACAAATGGTGATTGCGCCGCGACATTGAAGGTGAGCTTTGCTCATTAATCCTCCGTCTTTGACGACGTGTGTCCAAATTTGGCTCGGATATGAGAAACCCTGATCACCTGCTGACTCGTGCTGCTGCTGTTTCTATCTCAGCATCGCTATTACCAGGTGATTCATTTGACCTTGACAAGACATCAGAGGTTATATCCAGTCCTCGAGCTGAATACAGAGCGTGGGCCTGTGTGTAACGTGTCTGAAGGATGTCTGAACACGGCCATGCAGGTGCTGGTGTGTAACTGTCACGATCATCTGTGTCATTCAGGATCAAATCCCAGTGAGCAGGGAGCTGAGTGGCCTCTGTCCAGACCTCATACTTTACAATGGCATCTTCCTACTCTCCAGAAAGGCCTAAGATGTAAAAGCTGCATTTTACTCTGCCTGTGATGGCCGCCTGATTGATGCTGCAATACATCCCACAACAGGCTATAACCTCCAGCTTTGCCACAATCTACCCACCCACCCAGCCGCCCCCGCAGGCCTGTCACAGCAGCTCCATGTTATTTGCAGCTGTCCTTCAGGGAGTATCATGAATGTCCGTTTGAGACGGCAGAGGAGAGGCAGGCGACCACCGATGCTGCAGGGATGGGATTTCAATTTTGCAGGAAGAGAGTCATTGCTTAGCAACCAGACTAGATAAAAGTGGAGCATTTCTTTGTAGCAGAGACAGTGAACCTGTGCTGGTACATCATCAACACCAAACTGTCTGTGGAGACTTGGGAATATATAAATAGTTACAGGAACACACATCTGTCTCCATGGAGGTTTACACACATGTTTGTCACAGGGGTCAGTTACCACAGCACTTGCACACCTCACTGTGTGCAGCAGCTTTTCCTTAATACTCAATACTTTCTTCAACACCTCTTCAGAGTATCATAACTTGTGTCCACTTGCCATGTTTCCCTCAGACAGAGACTGATTACTCTGTAACAGTTTCTCGTACTGTATGTGAATTCCTGCTGTCTCTGGAAGGTGCCATCTCTGTCAGCACATACTGTGAGACTCTGGAAGTTGCTGGTGTGTTTCTGCATCAACATTGAAAACCGCCACTGCTAATGATTGAGTGCCAGAGTGAAGATCTATCAGCCATATGAGTCTAACAGGCCACCATCATCTTAACCCATCAGAAGTAATGGGGGCAGTTTGGTACTAACTATTCCTACATTTGTGTTCATTTGGAAAGTTGGGTAAAACATCGTGTGAACAGTCAGAGCTCCAACTTTACACAGCTTAAAAATAACAAAACAACAACTCAGCAACTTGACCAAAAAAACTAATTTTTGTTTGCCTCACACCTCATTCAGAGAGTGCTCAGTAATGACTCAGTGTTGTGTAGTTGTAGACTGCTGTGGAAAAGGTCACTGCTGTTCTGGGATCTGTGTTGGAGCTCGCAGTCTCAGAGCTGCTGCGTGTCGTGACTGCAGGGGCCTCGTCGCCACTGTTAAGGAATGTGATGTGCGTGCTGCCGGTGCGGCTTCTGGGTGGGCTTCAGAGTCCGGCCGGCTGGCAACCGTTCCCGAGAAGTCACTCTGAATAAAAGCTCAGCTCTGTCTTCAGTCGGCCGCATCTGTCTTCAGATCTGTTTTCAGATCAGAGGCCTTGTCTGCAGATCAAACACCTCTGCTTTCTATTCTCTGTCCTTGAGTTGCCACAATATGAAAACTCTGATCTCGTTCATCCCGTGCAGCGCATTCACTGTTAAGCTGACCTTAAGGTAATTAGTTCATACATGGTAAATGCCAACCGTCTCACAATGTTTTGATGTAATTGCAAACACCAGCCTACACAAGCATCTTGACATTTTGAGTGTTTCATGCTTGCAGTGACAAATTTCCATTTTAATTTAAAACGACCAGGTCTCCAGTGTTTACAGCGCTTTATAGAAGAGATGGGCAACTCGGCCTGAATAAATGCTCTCTCTGCTAACATCATAAAAGTCTGTTCTTTTATGGTTCTACTTCACTCAACAAATTCCATATGCGGTATTAAAGGGGAATAAAAGACACGTGGTTCTTCAGGCATTCTGATGCTTGATGCAACACTAAATCGATGGAGTACTGTTTTAATTGTTGTGTATCTTTTGGCCTGTTAGCCTGTGGTTTGCTCCTGCTGAAACAAATAGCAGCAGCTACCTGTAAAATCCTGATTTATACAGGAGTCTCAGAGCCTCTGGAGTTTCTGATGCAGCAGCTCTCGTGCTGCATTGTGATCTATGCCAGTTTCTGAGGAGGGAGGCAGTACACGCAGGATTGTAGGATAATTAGTGGGTTTTTGCAAAGGGCCTCTGATAAACTAACACATGCCAGAGAACTTGGATAGACTAAGTTTCCAGACAGGTTTCCTCTGTGAGGGACGACAGCCAGTTCATTCTGGAGCACAGGAGAACTGGACTGTTTCAATGTCAATACAGACACTAATAACTGGTGAAATCTGTGCTTAGAGGCTTCAGTTTTATTGCACTGTGTTCTCCTGAGACCAGTAGTCACACGGACAGACGGCCCACTGCTGTTCATGCTATTCACATGACTCAACTTTAGTATAATGGGCTCTGCTGTGAAATGGATTGTAATTCAATCTGTGAGTCTCGTTTCACCATAATGAAGTAGATTAGTGAAATACTTCACTCATGGCTCTAAAGTGCTGCAGTTTTTCCACCATTTGAAAAATACTATGTGCACTATGTGCTACAGTATGTACTTAGTGGCCAACAGGAAAAGCAGCGGACATGATTAGGAAGCAAAATGGTTAAAGTCTCTTGTCACAAGTCTGCCTCTTGAACTGTTTTCCTGTGATGCTGTGTAGGGCTGCAGCTTAGAGTTATTTTAGTGATTGATTATTTGATTATTTTGTCAATAATCAGGAGAAAAAAGTTTTAAAAAAATGCCCATCACAGTTTCCCAAAACGCAAAATCTTGTTCTGTCAAACTAACTTTCCAAACCTAAACATATTTTGATTGTCATCATATAAGAGTTATAATACCAGCAAATATTCACATCTGAGGAGCTGGAACCTGAGAATCTTTCACTAAAAATGATTAATTGATCATCAGAACTATTTTTTATACTCCACACGCCATTAAACAACATCAACTACGCCGTTTATTATTTGTTTTTGACTCTCTTCCCAGACATAGAGCCAGTCTATGGGTCAAAACAAGTAGCATGCTGATGGATTTACTGCAGAGCTGCAACTAATGACTGCTTCAGATGTCTCTGACCAACAGTTTAAAACCCAAAGATATTCAGTTTACAGTAACATAAATCAGAAAAGAGCAGAAAAACACTTTTTTGACGTTTTTGCTTGAAAACTGATTCAGTGTCTGACGATGGACTAGTCGATGAATGGATTGACCATTTGCAGCTCTAATTTACTGTGACCTGCCGACAGTGCTAAAGCTGGAATGGAAACTGCCCTTTAACTTACTTAAACTTTTTTTTTTTTTTATCATAGTGAGCTACCTGCTTGAATGTTCTGACATTCAGTTAGTCAAGGTTTTCAGTGTTGTTAGTTTCCATAGGGAAAAGGTCGCCAAATGCAGATGATGAGGGAGAGACAATTACAGGAAAACTTTGGTCTTTATATTCAAAGTCTTGTTACAATAACATCCAAGTAGAATATGCACTTAAATTTCCTGTCTGTCTTTAACTATGTCTCTTCACAGATTTAAGGAAAAAAAGCACAACTTTCTTTCCCTGGCACCTTCCCAGCTTCTTCCACCTCCTCATCTCACGCTCTCCCCTTCTTGCTGCCACCGCCGTCACCCCTCTGAAAGAGCGCCTGTGTCGCAGCCATGCCAAAGAACACCAAGGTGACCCAGCGGGAGCACAGCAATGAGCCTGTCACTGAGTCTGTGGCTGACCTGCTGTCTCTGGAGCACCCCATGGACTATAAGAGCAGTCAGATGAGTATGGGCCTGAGCCCTGCCTCCACTGCTCCAGGAAAGGCCCTGCTGCCCTCTCCCGACCCAGACGCTGAGGATGGCCGACCGGCTTGGAACAACAAGCTTGAGTACATTCTGGCCCAGGTGGGCTTCTCTGTGGGTCTGGGTAACGTCTGGAGGTTTCCCTACCTTTGCCAGAAGAACGGTGGAGGTAGGTGAATGGATGTCTGTACATGATTTTGTCGCATTTTAGCAGTTTGACTGTCTGTCTGAACCACAGAAACCTGAAAGCTTTGTGTAAACCAATGTGCAAAGCGTAGTAACACTTCTCGGGTTTGGAAGTCAGTTCCTAATTAGGCCACCCAGGGTGAACATGTGTACCTTCGGGGTGCTGAGTAATTGTTAACAACGAGAAATGTTGTGCTGAGTCAAGGCTGTTAATGTGAATTCTTTTTATTAGTCCTGTAAAGTCCCCAATAAAACAAGTGGCCAGATGGGAGTAGTTAACTTAATGGTATGTAACGTTTTTGATTTTGTTCTTGTGTTTGAAGGATTTGTTCCTTTCTTTCGTCCAGGATACAAAACTGTCCCCAGCAACTATTTACTGAGGCATGATTTGACTGAGAATAACCAGTGGTCAGGGTGTCTGCTATGAAGTTTAATGCTGTATTGCATCACATTACAGAAATAAATACATTAGGAATTTCAGCTAATTCAGCTCTTATATCCTCAGCACCAGATGAAGTCAGTAAGTCATGCACTGCGTGCAGCCTAAACATTTCACTCAAGGACCAACCAGTGAGGTGAGAGTTTCAAGCACCTAAAATTTTGCCTTGACAAACTGCCACACCTCAACAGATGTATCATTATCCTGATCCCTTTACCATCTGCTTTTTAGACAGTCAGAGTGTAGTGTAGTGAGACAGAGAAAATCTGTTTGCTGTTAGGTTTATTCCCATCGTGTAAATACCATAGACGGTAAATAAAGATGGATGTATCCTCCGTGACGTCACCCACTGGTTTCTGAAGAGCGGTTTTGAAGCTCAGAGTGAGCTGCTCTGCCGTCGCCATCTTGGCAGTGTCTGACTCCGCCAAACTCCCGGCTAATCCAGAAATGGGCAAAGAGGTGGGGCATGTGTGGAGCGTGTGTTGAGTCTTCGGTGCATGCCGGCTTGTGGCAAGGATACACTCACCCGCCTGTCACTCAAAGCGCCCCTCAATTATAAAGAACTTTAAGTCTTCATATAATTTAAACGAGTGAGTTATATAAAAATTCCCCCTTACAGTTGTCATGAAGGAGGAAATTAGCCATAGAGACCAAAACTGACATTTGTACCAAGCATTTTAAGATGGGAGTCTATGGAGATTGACTCAGAACTGCAGTTTGTGGTACTTCCGTGTTGGCTTCAGTTTTCAGCCTCGGAGGCTGCTGCTTGGTAAATACTAAGCTAAGCTAGCCAACTGCTGGCTCCAGCTTTACATTCATCACACAGACAGAGTGCTTTCAATCTTCTCATAACTAACTTTGAGGCAGTAATTAGATATTATTGACTGCTGGTGGAATCATATGGTAATGTGATCATATCATGTTATTATTTTACAAAATTCTGGTAATCCAAATCAATGTTTGTAATGTCAGTTGTAATCAAAACTGAATTAACTACTAAAGTGTTTAGATTTATCTACCTTAGAGGAGAAAACAGTTAATTGCACTGAAAAAGAATTTTTACATGTCATTTTTGATATCTCTGAGCTTGAATTTTCTCTTTCTATTTAAAAGTCTTCCTCCGTTCGCCTGTTGACTGCAGCCTTCTCCGCTTTGATAAATTGAGACCTGTCAGCCAATTAGCCGACTAATCGTGCAAGTCAGAGGGGCAGTCTCTTCTACATCTCTTAGTGAACTTGTGCCGTCAGCAGCTACAAGATGAGGAAATTTCTCCTCAGCAAGATGTGGCACCGCTGAGAGGTCTGGTATAATCCAGAGAGATCCTACAGTTTAGCCTTTATTTGCGTCTCTTGCAGGTTTCTCAGCCTTATCTCTTCGGTATTGTGATTTGCTGGCATTGAAACGAGATGAGGTGGCGGTGATGACTGAGATGGAGGAAGTGGAAGAGTAAATACTGATTTTCTGGGCCTTCAGATATTGTTGTTTCTACCTTGTGTGGGAGGCGTGTGTAAAGAGGGCATTTGAAATGCATGATATAACAAAGCTAAAATGTTTTTTAATCAGAGTGTGTACATGTACTTGTGTGCAGTAGTGAGTGTGTATCAGGCGCTGACTCAGTGGTGGGTGTTGTATTGTCTTGTCTGGGCTTGTCTCTTGTCCATCTTTGTCTCTCTCTCTCTCTCTCTCTCTCTCTCTCCCTCCCTCATTGTTTCTAGACAAGCAAATGTTAGTTTCCTTTTTATTTTACAGGCAAGTCTCAAAGAAAACTAACATTAATTCATCCCAAAACAATTTCATATATTGACATATATGTCTAGCACATAGTAATATGTATGTTTATGTACTGTATATTGTAGACATGTTACATAACTTTATATCCAGCCTGTGTCAATATATATTGATATTATAAACAGCAGGGTCCAAAAAGAGACCACTTTCCCAGAATGGGAAGGTAGACATGTTTGAAATTAATGAGAAACTCATAAGACAATATTTAAATGCATAAAGATTTTTTATATGTATGTTGTGTTAATAAACTTGCACATAAAAATTAAATATATATCATTAACATATATTGTCACAACATGTCATACCATATAAAAATTAATCATATAGATATGTTTTAATGTATGTACATACACACATTTTACTGTGGATATTTCATATATATTCTAAGCGTATATCATATATCGAGGATGTATGTATGTGATAATAATATAGTTCTTTCGAACACAAAACAACATGTTCCCAAACCTCCCTCTGTTAAGCAGTGGCACTCACAAACAATTACTCTAAATTATTCTGTCTTACAGATAAATAATTGAACTTAATTAATTTGTATTATCTTGTTTGTGTCTCCTGGTGGAACCCGCTTTCAGTCTGGTAACATTTGTCTTCACTGCATGCTACAACAGTCCAGACCAAACAAAAGCCCCAAGTAAACCACTAGTGGCATAATTGTTTGTCCATGAATTTATGATGACCAAGTGTTGGATAGAACAACATGCAGAGGTCATGGACATTTGTATTGTTTTGGTCTCGGTTTCAGAATCATTACCCCCCTACTCTGTACAGAAGACTTACCAAAAATATATTTGTGAAAAAGAAAATCTTAAACAGGCTAAAGTTAATGTGCGGAGTTATCATGGATCTCATTGTGCCGGTCCTGAAGATCCATATCCTTGACTCTGAGATGAGACCCTGAAATGTAATTTGTTCTGGAGTGATATCGCCATGGTCATGCTTCAATCAAGAATGTTTTTAACCTTCGAAACCTATCAACTTCATTGTATGGGCAAATTGCCAGTGGGGCAAAATCACTTATTTCATTGTAATTATCTTCTAAATTGTAATTAATTATATTTAATTCTATTTTATCTGTTCTTTTATTATTAATTTTCTTGTGTTTTCTTGTTTGCTGATGTTATTATAGCTTTTTAACTCTATTTTATGGATTACTGTATTTGTCCTTTTCTTTTCAGCTCATCCGTCCTCTGTGTAGCACTTTGAACTGCACTCACCTGTGTGAAAAGTGCTATACAAATAAAGTTTGATTGATAGATTGATGTAAAGATTCTCCACCAGGATGGCTCGTATTCAATATTTGGACAGAGAAAACAACACAGCGAAGTAACAGTTTCCCACTAATACGTTTTGTTTTCCTTTGCTCAGTGTGTTTGCTCAGAATAGACTCCAGAGATCTGTAAAAGTAGGCAGCAGCACAGTAGTCACTTCTAACGATCCAGATAATAATACCACTGTGTAACATGACACTGTGTTCCTGTCTTTGTTCCCTTTGTCTGCTGCTAGCTCTAATAGCCACTCACGACGTTATCGGTGTTTTTGATCGAGTCAAACGTCACAGTCGTTTGTTTTTAGTCTGCTCGTCCCAGCTGTCCATCATTGCCGGCCCGTCCTCTCTGGCTTTGAATGGTTTTGTCACCATGGTGCCCTTTCATGTCTTGACGTAAGCAGGACTGAATGTGCTCTCTCTCTCTCCATTGTCCCTTCTCCAAAAAAAAAAAAAGATCTGACAAAATTGTTGAATGGAAGTTGAAGAGGAAGACGGGGAAACAAAGAGACAATGTAAGAGGGGAAAGAGGAAGAGAGACAGTGAAGTTAGAGAGTAGGGGAAAAAAATCGAACCTGACAGGGAAAATTTAATAATGTCCCTTCTTATGTTATAAGATTTTATCCTTCACTATGCATTGGATTTCAAACATTAAAATAAGTAAAGTAGTTGTACATTCTGCAGTAACTCTTCTTCCCTTTAACCCTCCTTTGTCTCAGGTGCATACCTGGTGCCCTACTTCATTCTCCTCCTGCTCATTGGCATCCCATTGTTCTTCCTGGAGCTGGCGGTGGGTCAGAGGATCAGGCGCGGCAGCATCGGGGTGTGGAACTACGTCTACCCACAGCTGGGAGGCATCGGGGTCTCCAGCCTGATGGTAAGTGTCGACATTGATTCCTTATCACGACCTCCAGTTGTGGAAATACTTTACAATATATATGAATGTACTTGTTGTTACTAAAGTCTTGATTAATGGATGCAGCTCTTAGTTTACAGCCACGCTAGCAGCTCTGTGTGGCTGCTACAATGTAGGTAGAGTACTGTGTTAGCATGCTAACATTTGATAATTAGCTGTAAAAACAAAGTATGTGTTTAGTTTTTGTATTTGGTCATAAATCAAAGTATTTGATAAGTTGAAATTTTGAACAGATGATGAATTAAAGTTAAAGGATTGTTAAATGAATTCTCCTGGGAACATAAATATTTGCTGGCGGTCGTCCAATAACAGACATTTCACAAAAACCCCTAATGCCATGGTGGCGCCAGAGGAGAAGTCAGAGGTTCAGCAAAGTCATTAGGATTCATCCTCCGGGCACCATGAATGTCTTTCGCAATCCATCCATGGTTGTTGAGATATTTCATTGCCAGCCATAGAAAATCCTCTATTAATGACATACAGGTAATAATAAGATGTTATAATTAAAGCCAGATTGTCACATGTAAAGTCAAACTCACACACGAACCAATGGGCTTTTATGTTTTTATTCCTTCTTAATAGGTTTTTGCTGACCTGGTAAACATTAATAAACAGTTGATTGATCATTATATTATATATATTATACCAAGGACTCCTTGGTATGGGATTGTTGTCGGATTTGTGATGGTAACTTCTCTAACTTGCACAACTCAGCTCAGCGTTAGACATGTTATGTGCAGAGACAACAACCGTGCTGCAGACCTCCGTCCTCTGCCTGCTCATATTACTTCCTCCTGATGCTCTACAGCAAGTGGCATGCAAAGACCAGTGCTGATCACTGTCATAATCTGTCCCCATCATCAGCAGGAGAACTGACCCATCACGTCCTCATCCCATCAGGGTCATCAGCCTAAAATATATTCAGTGAGAGGCTGAGTCGGTCAGTCAGTGATGTACCGGACGCTGTCAGTCATTCTCGTAGTGATTTCATCAATCTAGTGTAAAAGAGGGGAGGGAGAGGCCTGACCTGGGGCAGTGAGGCATGTGGCAGCTCAGATGTGGCAGAGAGAGAATCAGCAGCTATAAATAACTTCTCAAAGAGGACCCCAGCCTTAGCCGCTGAGAGCAAACAGCTCAATAATTCATACGCTCTCCGACTTTAGCTGTGTGCTCAGCGTCTGTGCCCTGACTTAAGAAGAGGCGTTCACCTCAGTAAACCGCATGCCGTTCCTCCCCTGTGCCGTTTGTACATTGGTCATTGTTTTTAGGAGTGACACGTGTTGTTGTCTTCTCTCGTTTCCCCTCAGGTTTGCGGTTTTGTGGGCCTCTATTATAACGTGATTATCGGCTGGAGCATCTTCTATTTCTTCCAGTCTTTCCAGTATCCACTGCCTTGGGCTGAGTGCCCCATCCAGAGAAATGGAACCCAAGCCAGTGAGTCGATAAAACACAAGACACTGTGCAATACGCAGCTGAAAGGATAATAGAGATGTGCAGCAAAAGACTGTACAAAATAGCTTTTTATTGTAAAGCCCTTGACATCAAGTAGAGGAAAAAAATGAATACTGCAGAGACCCCCGCATAGTTCCATATTCAGCAAAGTATCTCAGCAGATGCAGACACACAGGCAGCCCAACACTATGCAGGGCGCTGCTTAAAGCTGCAGAACGTGTCTTTGCACTGTAGCAGCTTCCTTCGCTGTGGCTGTGCAGTCAAGATGCGGCGTCCCTGCCGGCTAACAGACAAGTGGTTTTGCTGTCTCCATAGCCGGGATTTCCCTGCACCTCATCCTACAGAGCAACTGTGTTGGCGAGGCCTGTCAGATATTATGACCCGGCCAACGGTGTCAGTACCGCGAATGGCTGGAGGAGCACACAGGCTCTGGCAGAGTAAAGGGCATCAGCTTTCATTAGCATTTGAGGGCAGGATGTCGGCTCTGCTTATGATTATGAAAGCAGTGGGGATGCTGTGGAGCGTCCAGTAGGATTTAGTTTAGCTATGTGAGGAGGTGGAAAATACAGTAACAGGATACATTTACACAAGTAATGTTCCAATTATGATGTTACTGGAGTATTTCCATTTTATTCTACTTTACATTATTGTCCTTTATACTCTATTACAATTATCTGACAGCTATAGTTACCATTTACTTTGCAGATTATGACTTTACACTGGAAAATAATCCATATCAGGGCTGCAACTTATTTTAATTATTAATGTTTTGTCTACAAAGTGTCAGAAAACAGTGACAACTTCATAGTGCCTGTTTGGAACCTGGCAGGAACCAGCAAATATTAATTGGAATATAATAATATAATTTTGTGTTAATAAATTTTATCAATTCTTTGATTGATGTTTTCAGTTCACATGTCCACATGTAAGTCATTTTTGTCAATTACTGATCTTGAAATACAGTGAAATTATTTCAGTAAACATATTTCAAGAGTCACTATTTTGAAATATTTTGTTGCATTGAATCAAGAGAAATTACATCCATTTTACAAAAAACTTGAAAAGATCTTAATTGATCTGTTTTGGAAACTTCTTGAAATAATCTCACTGCATTTTGAGATTTTTTTTTCTTATTCCAAGACAGTGAGGTATTTCTGACTCAATATTACGTCAGAATGATTTATTACGACTGAGATTTTTGCATTTTTTTGTATACAAGAGTGTACATGTGTAATTAGCTTCAAATATAAAATATTGCTTACATATAATGATAATAATAATAATAATAATAATGGTTGTTTATTGTTACTTTTACTTGTTCTGATTACTTTCCACCACTGCGTATTTACAAATGTATATCTGACAGATAAAAGAAACATTTTAAGTTTCCTGTAAAACCTTTCACCAAGTTGGGAGTCCATTTATCTGATATATGTGCAGACTTCACTGTCGAAGCATTGTTTATGTCGTTTCCCTCCCTTTCCTTGTTGCTGTTGTAGTCGTGGTGCCTGAGTGTGAGAAGAGCTCAGCCACCACTTATTTCTGGTACCGGCAGACTCTCAACATAACCAGCAGCATCGACGACACCGGCGGCCTGAACTGGAAGATGACCCTGTCCCTGCTGGTGGCTTGGATCCTGGTCTGCATGGCTGTCATCAAGGGCATCCAGTCCTCTGGGAAGGTACGGGGTCTCCATGGCTTTGCAGCAGGGGCTGAGCCTGCAAACTATAGAGATTAACTCTGTGCCTTTAACTCTAAATTGTGTATAAGGACGTACACAATAAATAATTTCATCAAAAGATTTGAAATATTTTTAATCACTGATTCATCCTTATCAGTGAGTATTTTATTCACTTTGCTAATGCTTTTCAGTCAAAGGCAGTATGCTAAAGCCTGTCATCAGCACTTGACTATTTTTTGGATCTCATCTATATTATGGAAGAGAGAGACATGCAACATTAATAAGCTTAAACTGAACCAAGCAAAGACTTGTTCAGGATGCAGATGGAAAATGCTCCGTTTGGCACCAAACGTAACAACATCCTGTAATCTTGATCCAGAGAGTGAGTCAGAAAACCACAGCGCAAACATCCAGCCCACAGTTTCAATAGGAAAATACACAGCAGAGAGCAGATCGCCAAGGTCTGACACGCTTTTTTAAACACTAAATTTAGTAATCCAATTATCATAGTCCGTGCTGCAGTGGTTCCCCGAAATGCTGTATGAAGGATTTTTGACTCATCTCCCCAAACCTCAAGGAGTCTTCTTCACATTTGGTAAGACTTCACAGATTCGGTGCCAAGCAAACACAAAGCAGGTTTGGGATTTATTTATCGTGTGTGTGTGTGTGTCTGTGTGTATGTATTGTTGCAGTTCCTCCTCCATGTGTGAGGCCTCAGAAAAGCGTGTCCATGGCAACGCTGTGTGATGTACTTGACTTTCTCTCTCTCTATCTCTCTCTCTCTCTCTCTCTCTCTCTCTCTTAGGTGATGTACTTCAGCTCTCTCTTCCCGTATGTGGTGCTTTTCTGCTTCCTGGTACGAGGTTTGATGATGAAGGGAGCGGTGGATGGCATCGCTCACATGTTCACCCCTAAGGTGAGGCGAAAAAACATTGGTGCTTTTGACCAACAAAAGAGGCAAAGCTAACAGAGGGCTATTTCAGCAACTGGCGGAAATTTACAGAATAAAGAAAACAGGTGATGGTTGGCTGTGGTTCTCCAAAATGTAATCGTGGTGTGTTAGAGGGGAAAATGTAGTCTCAAGCTTGCTGCTGTTTCAGTCCCAATCATTCATTCATGGACTGTTAGCCAGACACATATGTAATTTAAATGACATTTTGTCTATGCAAGCTGTTCAGCCATAAGTGGCTGATGGTTTCAGCTACTTTACCACCAAGGCCATTCAGATCCACTCCTAGAAAATGTGATTAATATCCACATTATGTCAGGTTTTGGGTTGATATCTCCCTCTAGTGGTGAATGTCTGTGGTTGCATATAAAAAAAGGAAACTGAATAGCATCATTACTAACTGTGAATTACTGCGCAGTTACTTTTTTATTTGCTCTTAATGTGGTTGGACTGTCGGCTGACAGATAGAAGAAGGTAGAAAACAACGGAAAGAAGAGAAACATCCATGGATTCATTGCTTTTACAAAACTCATCATCAGGTCGTCATCACTGGTCTGATAATGCAGTATACTGTATATTGCAACAGGGGTAAACTGGATTTGTCGGTTACGACTGCGTTATGAATCATGAAAACTAAAAAGCTAGCTTAAAGAACTTACACTTTTAACTGAATTATTCTTTAATCAATGGTCAGTTCCCACATATGTGGTTCTTGTCTACGGGTTCAGGGTTTCTGGACCAAATGCAGACAAACACGAGGGCAGGTTGGTGCAAAGGAGGTATTTAATAACCAAACAGACTTACAGGTAGATGATGTGAACTGAAGCGCTGGTAAGGAAACAAAAATCTGAAAAATCCACTGACTGTAGTCAGAAACTCAGGAAGAAGAAAAGAAGCACAAGGAAAAACCAGGAGAAGTGAACAGCAGCAGGAGACACTGGGGAAACTCAACAGGAATAAAACAGACAAAGGGACAAAGACAAAGGGGAAGACAGAGACTTAAATAGAAAAGGGAGGTGAGGGCAATAGAACACAGGTGAAACACATTAGGGCGGGGCAGGGAAACAGGGCAAAGACAGAAAGTAAAAACAACCAGAGACACACAAGGAAATCTACAATGACCGAACAAGAGTCCAAGCTAATTTAAAAAGTCCAAAAATAAATTGTCCTCTAGGGCCAACCATGACAGTTCTGTTATTACAAATACATGGTGCATGACCAATCATTGCTCAGATCTGCAGAGCTTCATTTGAATTCTGTTCCCAATCTCAAATGTTCCAAAGATGCCAGACATGGTGAATTACAGGGAGAGGAGCAAAACATCTTCAAAATGTGAAAGAAAAATGCTGTCAGCTTCAGGTTGAATATATCTTTCAGGGGTTATATACAATCGCTTCAGTCAAGTGTTTAACGAGGATAAACGACAGCTCTCATATGATCTAATGATTTTTTTCATTGTTGTGTCCAGCTGGAAAAGATGTTGGAGCCGCAGGTGTGGAGAGAGGCGGCCACGCAGGTCTTCTTTGCCCTCGGTTTGGGCTTTGGAGGAGTCATCGCTTTCTCCAGCTACAACAAGCGAGACAACAACTGCCACTTCGATGCGGCGCTGGTCTCCATCATCAACTTCGTCACCTCCATCCTGGCCACTTTAGTGGTGTTTGCTGTGCTGGGGTTCAAGGCGAATGTTATGAACGAGAAGTGTGTCGTCGAGTGAGTTTGTCGGACTCTAACCGCTGCTACCTGCTACCTCACCTGTCCTTTTCACTTTAATCTTCGCTCACTAACACGTCCATCTTTTCCACATCTTCACATTTTCCGGTGCAGGAACGCAGAGAAGATCCTGGGCTTCCTGAACACTGGTGTGCTGAGCAGAGAGCTCATCCCTCCTCACATCAACTTCTCCCACCTGTCCACCCAGGACTACGCGGAGATGTACGGCGTCATTAAGGCGGTAAAGGAGGACAGCTTCGACCAGCTTGGCCTGGACGCCTGTGTGCTGGAGGACGAACTCAACAAGGTCAGTGGCGAGAGTATGATTCTTTACGTGTGTATTCAGAAATATGCGAATAACGATCGGGATGTCAAGAAGCAGTTCATGTGGACGTGATAATACGAGGGAAGTGTTCCTATGAAAAATAACAGTTAAGGTGGAGAGCACCATTACAAGAGGCAGAATAATGTTTTCTCTGCAGGACTATTATTTTCAATATCAGGACACCTATTATCACACATATTAAACAAAATTAGAAGCTTAGTTTTCAAATTATCAACCATTTGTCTGTCGTCAGTTCGACCCAAGGTTAGGTTAGTTGCACCAGCTAGAGTTAGGGCCCTGTCTTACACCCGGCACAAAGTGCAACACAAGTGTCTTTGCTAGTTTCAGACCGACGCACTTGACATTTTCCTGTCCAGCGCCAAATAGTGAGCCAGCATGTATCTGTGCTGTTCAGCCTCATCTCTCATTAGTTACTGAGCTTCCTTTGTTTTCTCCATCATCCAGCGTTTGTAGCTGCTGCTTCATCACATATTTGTGATATATAATTTATATATATTATAATTTATGCTGTCAGACTGTTCTGCACAGTGGATATTATACTGGAGATTTTTCTCTCTGGTTGGTATCTTCTTTAGGACTTTAGCATTGCAGGTAGTTACAACCATTCATAACTGATAAAAGGGAGTCTTATTGTAAAATGTAAAACACATCACCATTTATTAATGAGTTACAATAAGGCTCCTTTTACCAGTTATAAATGGTAGTAGCTAAATAGTAGGATTCATGAGTAGTAAGCATTAACTTGATCTTGCCTAATAGTGAGCCTGCATCAATGTATGAAAACTGTTATAACTTGTTTATAATTGTTTATTTAAGATTTATAAAGGGTTAACAACTGAATTAATAAACTAATTATAAACCATTTATAAATCCTTTATAAGGGTCTTATTGTAAAGTGGAACCATTTTAATGCACCTGGCCATCGTATAACAGCTTGCCTTTGTTGGCATCTTCTTTCCCAGATGTTTTGGACTGACACCCCTAAAACCGAAGCAATTGTCTTTTTGCACCAGATGCATTGGTCTGCCAGTTTTGAGCCGTCCAGCTAAAGTGTGATTTTTGCCCCGTGTCATTTGTGTGTCCATTAACTTCTTCAGTTCCAATTTATGTTGATATGCTCACAACTTCAAGTCAAACACGGTTTTAGTTATTAGTTTAGTTTGCAGATCATCATTCATGCTTCTCTTATTTTTGTGATGTTGATATACGTGTAATGTACTATCACACTCAGAGTACGTCTGTATGAGCTCGCCACCTTAAATGTACGAGAATTAATGATCCTAGAGATGGAAGTTAAGCGGGTGATTTTCCCCCCTTGACCTCTGTGAACCTCTTCCCTTCCTCCTCTCCATCATTCAGGCGGTTCAGGGCACTGGTTTGGCCTTCATCGCCTTCACGGAGGCCATGACACACTTCCCTGCCAGTCCCTTCTGGTCCGTCATGTTCTTCTTCATGCTCATCAATTTGGGGTTAGGAAGCATGATCGGCACCATGACCGGCATCACCACACCCATACTGGACGCTTTCAAGATCCGCAAGGAGATCCTGTGCGGTGAGTCTTGATTCTGGTTACTCAGATCAAATTGAAGTATTTCTGATTCTGACTGTTTTGTTCTCCTCCCCCTCAGTGGTTTGCTGTGTCATTGCCTTCCTGTTGGGCCTGCTGTTTGTGCAGCGTTCAGGGAACTACTTTGTCACCATGTTTGATGATTACTCAGCTGGTTTGCCTCTCACTGTGGTGGTGATCCTGGAGAACATCTCTGTAGCCTGGATCTACGGCACTAAGAGGTAACGCGGCTGGATGTGTGGACTGAAGCCATATTTGGATGTAACTGATTTTCGGGCAACACGTTTTGTACCAGGAGAGCTCTGTGATCTGTTTCAAAACTAGCCAGGTGGCTTATCACATCATAATCGCTTCCTCCTTCATTCACCACAAATCAAAATAATTTTTCTTGTCACCCAGAGTCTGCCTAATCAAATTTCCGTGTGCAGAGGTTTGTGGATAGTGGGTGTTGCTCATGTCAGCACAGAGGCATTTGGTTTTTATTTGGTTTGTGGTGTTGAAAATGTGTCAAAAACTGTATTTGAAAAACTCAACCGCGAAGTCTAAATACCAAATTACATTGTCACTGTGGCACTGGTTATGTCGAATTAGGCTCCAGAAACAAAGAATGTGTTTTAAGTGTACACACAGTCTTTGACTCCAGCTACATCAATCTGACAAGCACAGATCACTTGTTCTGTATATTAACCAATTAGAAGCAGGAACTGTCTGAGGATGAACCTATACTGCTTATAATTAGCAAATGAAATAATATGAGGCGTGGCCATTAAATAACGAGACTGGGCTTATGCAAGTCTCATTATTTAACAGCCGCACCTCATATTAGTTATTTATAAATGTTTCTCTTTTATATAAATGGTAGTGACCTGTCAGCACTTTCATTACAACTACACACAGAGAAATATGTTCATGTTTATTGTGCGTTCACTGTGAGTTACAAACTAAAACCTCCCAAAAGCTACCAGAACACTGGCCGCAGAGAAACTGTCTCAAAGCCACGTAAATACAGATGTTGACAGAATTGCTCGAATTTTTTTTCCAGATATTGTTTTTACAGAACAATAAACAAGAGGCCTTTTTTCACAGCCGACATGTTGACTCAGTAGGAAAAGCACAGGCGTTAGTGATAACTCCATCAATGGCTCTGTGCTACTCAAGTGTCCCAGTAAGCCAGGAACTGAAGCAGCTAAATGGAACTCAGCCGTCATTCCTGTGTTTCGTGCTCTCGCCACGTCAACATGTCAGCGATGGAGAGGTTTATAGAGACGCGTTCTGACGACGACTTGTATTCTTCCATCACAGGTTCATGCAGGATCTGGAGGACATGCTTGGTTTCAGGCCGTTTTCCTTCTATTACTACATGTGGAGGTACGTGTCTCCAGCTGTCCTGGTGGTGCTCATCATCGCCACCGTCATCGAGATGGCGGTCAGTCCCGCGGGATACAACGCCTGGGTGGAGGCCGAGGTCGGTGTTCAGCTTCTCCCGTTTATGAGCGTGTTGACTCCTCGCTTCTTGTCTCTCTTTTTCACACCTCTTTGTCTCCCCCCTCCCCCCCCTGCTAGGGCTCAGAGCGTTTCGAGAAATACCCTCCCTGGGCTTTGACCATGGCTTACGCCCTCATTGTTGCGGCCATGCTGCCTTTGCCCATCGTCTTCATCGTCCGCCACTTCAACCTGATCTCAGACGGCTCCAACAAGCTGTCCGTCTCCTACCGCAAAGGCATGATGAAGGACATCTCCAACCTGGAAGAGCAGGACGAGCAGCGCTTCATCCTCAGCAAGAACCCCAGCGAGGCTCCCTCCCCGATGCCCGCCCACCGCGCTTACCTGGGCCCCGGCGGCACTCAGGAGATGACCAACACCAACTACGGCACCAGCACCAAGACGGGCTACCAGAACATCGGCTCGCCCGAGTCTGAGCTATGATCCACTGAGCTCACAGATCCTCCCGTCCATTAAACCCCGGCCCAGCTTGGAGAGAGGGAGACAGAGGAAGAAAGGGAGGAACAGAAGTCAAGAGGGAGAGAAAATTCACTGCCGATTGTTGCAGCGTTCATCACACCTTAACCCCCAGAGCTGAATCCCTCTATCCCCCCTTCTCTGCTCCATCGCTCCCCGCCCGTGGTCCTTCCCTTCTTCCCCGTCATAGGATCCGTGCTGTTAACCGACTGTCAATCCCAGCTGAGGTGAAGGGATCATGGGAATGTGAGTCTCACCTTATTTTAACCGGCTTTTCCATCTGTCAAGGTATTACAGAGGCAGAAAGAGAGGGACGGAGAGGGAATGAAGCTTAGGAAGGTCCAGCGTGGGCTTAGATACAGGCTTTGCTTTTGTAATAAGCTCTTTGAAGTTAAGGTGTGTGCAATGCCAAAATGATTAATGTCGTACTGAAATGTAATCCCATGTGTTTACGAGTCTGGAGAAGGTTATTTTTGAGACAGCTGGATGTTCCTAGCTCTAGGAGATCGTCATCTTACTCTTGTTCAGTTGAGGATTGTTACTTGTGGGCACAGGATGGAAGGAGACTCAGAAAAAAATAAAAATCACTGTATCACTGTATGAGAACATCTACATCTACATCTGTGTGTAACAAAACTCGATTACAACTTCATCCATAACAGTATGTAATAAGTGATTATGATAGTGTACAGTGTTACAAGCACATTATATCTTTAAGTTTCTTGTGCCTATCATGCATCAGCAATAATAAGCAGTAAAAGTAGGATCCTCATTAAACTGTGGATCTCCTTCTATCCTCATTGCTCCCACCGATGTAGAATACTATACATATGTGTTGTGCAATAGTCTGAGATGTCACCGTAAATCGTGTATATACACTGCAGTAGTGCAAATCGAGGGAAAAACTTTTTGCCTCTTCATCACTTCTCCACGAACACTGAAGCACAGACGCCGGCTATCGTTAGGAAATCTCCGAGCCTTAACACAGAGCAGCACTTTTCTTTTAAACAATCTTCTCCTCGATAAAAACAAGGCTCCGGAGTTGTCGCCAACAGCGCTGTACACATCGTCTCTTGTGCTGTTCCAGTCGCAGCTGGCCTAGACAAAGCTTTTCCATTTTAATCAATCATTTTAATCAAGCGGTTCCATTTTAATCAATGGCCTTAGAAGGGCAGAGGTGGCGATGCACGAGCACAGATAAGCAGAGCGGCTTGTTTTTGACGCTCGTCTGTCTCTGTGTTAGGGAGGCAGACGGAGAAGGGATGGGTTTTGTGAGTTTTGTCGTTGTGTACGTGC
Organism: Seriola lalandi dorsalis; assembly: GCF_002814215.2. Taxonomy (NCBI): domain Eukaryota; kingdom Metazoa; phylum Chordata; class Actinopteri; order Carangiformes; family Carangidae; genus Seriola; species Seriola lalandi. The sequence goes on along the minus strand of NW_019525414.1, from coordinate 4,334,863 downwards.
AGATGTGCATGTGTGTTTGCCGTCTGCCCCTGAATGAGAGCTCACGGTGACCCAGCCCGTTTAAAAATAGAGCCATGTTACCCAGGGGAAGCCGTGGCAACGCACCATAGATACGGATCCTCTTCTGATGTGGAGGAGGAAGAGGACAGTGGACACCTCGCTTTGTCTGCTGCACCTGCACGGCCGTTTGTTCACCAATACAGAGATGAGACATTTTACCGTCAATGTCCCACAAGGATATCTCTCTGATGTTGTCTCAGCGCGTCGAGTAAGAGGTTCACTGCCATGCTGCGCTGTGGATGAATCATACCTCATCCCCGAGTGACAGGTTAATGTTTAGGGTTAATTGTTGTACATTCCTCAAATTGTGACCACTATGGACATCATTTCATAAGCACTTCAGTCCACACTTTGATGTCTTTTTGTGAACCAAGGCGTGGAAACTAAAGCCTTTTTTATTTTTTATGTATAATATTGTATGGCGGTGTATGTTTAGGGGTGTAATGTGGGAAACGTACCATGATTTAACTGTGTGGAATAAGTGGTAATACATGATTTTCACCACTGGGTGTCTCTGCTCGTCAGCGGAGGAGACAGTGACGTGTGGCCCCTCCCTGCTGAGACAACACCAACACTTGAGACTGAACAGATGTAGTGTGAAGCGGAGTCAGTCACATTGTTTTGGTGCCTGAACAGCGTCTCTGTTGTCTGTTTTGCCTTATTGGTTTGTCATTTTGTTTCCTTAATAATGTCGTGTGTTTATGTGTTCATGTCTAGTTTGGACCAACGTCTCTTCTCATTCACTTGAGCACTTTAATTAGATTAATGACCCTGGAGTTGTTTGTAAAGCACACGGCTCACAAAAGCTTTGTGGAGTTTAAACATGAATCATAAGAATGCTGTCCCATACGGTGTATATGTATACTGTATATATGTATGTACATGGAGAGAGAGAGAGAGAGAGAGAGTAGAAGGGCTAAATGCAAATGAAAGGCACAAGACGAATGATGTTTCACAAAAACTATCTATGTTATCACAGAAAATATTTGTCTTTGCACACAACTTTTATTGCATTTTAATCTGGCTTCTTATGATTTTAAATTTTCTTGGCCTTGTTTTCATGCCAGTGTTGACTGATGCAGTGCTGACCCGTCACTATGTGCTGTAATATGTGGCTTCTAACATGTCGCTGTGATATATAGCTGGGTATAAACTAAAGTGATGGTGAGATATTAGAATTCATTACTGATCGACCATAAAAGCACGTATAACGTCTATTTTTTCCACTGTCTTTTATAGATTGTATTTTCTTTAACATTGTGTCGTCACATATTTTGTAATAATGATAATAACAATAAAAGCATTAGCGCTATAAGGAAATGAACCACTGTGAAAACATAACTCTGGCCACATTAGTCTCTGAATCAGGGGAAAAGTGGCTGCTCTCCCTTTTGAACAAGACGTTACAAATGAGCATGTAGACATTATTAATGTCTTCAGTTGCTAAAATGTAGCATAGACTTACAGATCTTCTGTGATAATATATCAGATGTTTTTTGTAGTTTTGTTTTTTTGTTTTTGGCCTGGAGTTAAAGCACATTTAGCGAAGCACAGGAACATGAGCACAATGGAGTTTCATGTCTTAGTAGCAGTGAAATTCACCAGTCAATGAGCTCAAAATACTGTGAGTCAGAAACTTGTAGATCATCTTAGTTATGGTCTGATTCCTGCATCCTCCGAGAGGTGGCTGGAGGATAAAAGCTGCACTCTGAAATGCACTGCACTTCACAGGAAGCTCAACTGCACCACCAGTTTCTCCTTCTGTAGCTACAGACCGATCTGCACAGTACAGAGACCATAGATGACCAACTCCAGCTAATACTGATGTGGTGGATCTCACACAAAGAGAGCACAATCACAGCGCACCAGTTTGTACTTTCCTTTAGCAATGGTAGCGTTCACAGCTATAGGTAGGAGTTATACATCCCCTGTTTCCACCCCAGGCACAGCAGGTCAAGCTGTTGAAATACTCTGTGGAAAAAACATCTTCTCATATTGGTTGACATTTGTTTGCTACTAATAAGGTATTGACATTTAGTATTGATATTTCATATTTATTATCGGAAACAAAGACTCCAACTCCAGGGTCTTTTTGTCTGGTCCATGTGTCGGCTGTGTTGCATCACGTACTACAAAGCAACTTCTAGACCTTAACTCAGTTCAGTTGCTGAGATTAACTCAACAAAAGTAGAGTAATAGTGTATTAATTTAATTGTGCAAATAGTCTTTATGTGACCAAACCATAGTTATATTTATAGTATTTAAGACGATGTATTTAATCTGTACATATCGATGTACATTCTGATAAATTCACACTGAGTATCTATAGTAAGAGTGACAGGGAGTATACTTGAGCTGTAAATAATAATTGTATATTTTGAGATATTTTTTGATTTTTGTACTGTAAGTAATGTTACTTTGGTGTCTGTTGGTTCGTGGTGTTAGTGTGTGGTTGTTCTCAATCAAAATAGCTGAGCAACTGTGGCCGTGCGTGTGTGCGTGTGCGTGTGTGTGTGTGTATATATGAGTGTGTGTGTAAAGTATATGTAGGTTTTTTGATGTTTAAATGTGTGTTTTTTTCTCCTCTGTCAGTGTTGTGTGCTGCTGATCTAATCCAGTAGATAAAATCCTGTCGTTACAGTGAACTGGGACCACTAATGTAAGCAATCTCTCCTCTGTGTTTCTCACTGGAACTGCAGTGGCTTCCAGCACAAAACTGGCAACACGATCAAGAAGAAACGTTTAACTCTAACAGTCAGACAGAAACTTTAGTTTTTTGTTGAAGAGAATGAAACTGTACAAACATGATGTATGAAGCAACCAGGAAATTAAAGTTCAAAACCACTTTTATTAAAAAGAAATGTGTCGTGTGTGTCGTTTATTCTGACTTACACGGAGGCTCAGATGCAGGGATCTGCTGCTCTGAATGCAGCTTTGTTCATAAACTAAAAACTGCTAGGTTATTGTTACAGGCTGGGTAGGTTTAATCTAACATATAGTAGTTAGATATAGTGATCCAGCATGATGGGGTTAGGGTCAGGGCATGAATTTGTTTTTTTTCAACCCACTTTTTTGTAGCTCTAATTCAATAGCATAGTCATTTTAACTCATTTTTGGTAAGGGAACATAACCCAACGTGCTGGGTCAAACCCAAATAAGGTTACTTTTAACCCAGTGCACTGACATGACTTTAATGACTTTACTCATTAGGTTTTTAAAGCATACATTTCACTAAGAATAAATATTGTGAGCAGACACAACATTTAAAATACATTAATGCATGATGTGTGAAGAAAAAACAGACACAACATGTAAGATCATTGTGATTCTACCTGCTGTAGCCACGGCACAAACAAACAGGTCAGTTAATATCTTTTGCTGCAATATCTGACAATTGAAGAAAATTTTGATCGTCCCGAGCACTTCATCTGTATAGAGGAGAACATAATGATTTCTGATCCAAATCTCAATGTGAATTAACTGTGAATATAAGAAATGTAATTTGTCATAGAGCAAGTAAAGAGGAGGTATATGATGAAACAACTGCGTGTGAAAGAGACATGAGGAGGAAGAATGATGCCTGTAACACATTTTTAGAAGAAGTACTTATTAGTACTTTATCAGTACCAGAATTTGAAACACTATTGAAATAAAATTCTGCAATGAGAGATTACCCTCAAAAGTGATCAAGAGTGACTGAGCAGTAAACTGAGCTCAAGTATCAATTCTCATTTTGGAGAAAAAACATCAATGAACTTAAAAATGCTACGGTTTCATTTCAGTGGAAGCTCCACCTCTACAGGCTGAGTGAATTCATTAATAAGGCTCATCAAGAGATCCTGAAAAGCTGACATCAGGGAGAAAGTGTGTGTTCACCCGACAGCAGAGCGTTTTTTGTCTCTACAGAAATGGTGACCACAGTCATGAGCTGATGTTGCTCTTAATTGTTCCACTCATGTGGCTTCTTCCTAAAAACCTCCTCCAACAACTAGACTGACTGAATAGCTTGGCTGGTGTCCCGCTGAGGCAGACACTTGGCTGGAGGAGGACGCAGCAGTTTGGTCTGGTAGCCCACAGTGGTTTGCACCATCTGCAGTTTAACCTACCAAATCGCCGTGAGCTGAACTGCAGCATGTGCAGAGCTGGGCTGCACAGAACCAAGCTCCACCAGCTCCGATATCCCAGCACTGACACAAAGCCGGCCTGCGGCCAGAGGCTCGGGCACGCATCACAACACGGACTAATATTATGGACTGTGGACAGGGACACATCATCTGCCTTTTGAGCTGCGAGGTCGGTCGCCTGCTGGCTCTTTACAGCTGCGGTCAGATGGTACAGATTTACATCAGGGTCATGCAAGAGACACACGAGCATCAGCGGTTGCAGTGGTGTGAAAATACTCTTGTTCCCATTCGTGATCACATGGCTCCTGTTGTTTTCATGTACTTGAGCTTGACAGATGAGTATCAGAGTCTAACTGTAGCTTCACTGCCGCTGAGTAGTGGATTTAATAAAATGCTGTTGCACTCCCACAGGCCATCTTGGGGTCTACAGAGTGACGTTACTTTAATTGATATTGGACTGCAAGGCACTGGGAGTTCTAATAAAGCAGAGAGCGATGCTGCCGCTGCCGCTGCTGCTGCTGCTGCTCTGTTGGTTTTGGCCACACTGGTTGGGTGTGTGAATGTGAATCTGTTTGTCTCCTCAGCTGTGTCACACTTCCTTTCCTGATTCAGCTGTCCGGTGCACTTTGAAGAACATCCAACTCTTCTGTATCCTGTAAACAAATCATTTCCCCGATACAAACAGGCTGTGGTGACTTGATAATACACACACAGAGTGTATATGTGCACAAATGAATGGGAATCCCACCTGCAGGTTCCTTTATAGATGACTATCTAAAAACAGCACAAGCAGCCAAGAGGCCACTTCCCATTTTCCCACTGCCCCGCCACCTGATCCAGGAAAAGACTGTGTCGGTGGACATTTTTCACACTTTGAGCGGCGTTTTCCTGGCACATTGAGATTGCATGGGCGGAGATCCATCAGTCATATTCTCACATGGCTCTTTCAGCTGCTGTCAGCTTCCACAGCAGAGGCCAGATGGTCCCGTGCGAGGCCTGTTCAGAGGACTGACCCGACAGGCCACCACAGCTCATTACTGTTTGACCAGCTTGTCTCACTGCAAACAACGCTGAGCTTAAACAGCATTGTCAGTGAAGGGGGCTACATGTTGCTCAATAGAACAGACAGTGATTTCATGCTATGGAGAAGGATGTTTTTTTTTCTTCTTCTTTCCTTTAAATCTGATCAGTCTCAAAGCTCTTAACATGGATCTAAGCATGTTTGTTTTTAACATCGCGAGGTGACACGTCAGCAGGTTGGAGGGATGTGAATGTTTGCCCATGTCAGTGTAAATCCTGAAGCTCGACAAAACCTCCCTAAACTAATTAATAATTAATTAATAATTCAGTAAGTTACTGACAAATGCTAAACAAATAAAACAAAAGCAGGTTTGGTCATATTATCTAATGCTTTCTGACCACCACATTTAGACTACAGGCACAGCAGGTGAAAGTGTTTTCACCTGATTTAGCGTTCATGCTTCTATAAGACTCAGGATGGACAGTTTGAAAAAAGTGGTTGTAACTCTATAATACATTGTCTGATCTTCCTCAAACCTGGTCAGATGATATTTAACACATTGATGATGCTTCACTGTGAAAATTGTGAGTTTTCGTTGAACGGCGTGGCTCTGGCGGTGTGGCGAATTTTGAATTTTTGCCATGAAACAGGAAGTTGCTATAAGTATAATATACTCTGTCCAATCTTCCTCAAGCTTCACATGTTTGATGAGAGTCCCACACTGAAGACATGTGCATGCTACTATGATGTCATTGTCATAGCGCCACCTAAGAACAGGAAGTAACCCTTGAGTGACAGTCATCATTTGAGTTACATGACATTTTCGTGGTTCGCGACAGGGTGAGGGCCTGCATATCGCCGCTTGCAGCTTTAATCAAACTTGCAGCCCCATCCAATGCTGACTCAAGTGACATCACTTGAGGCTACTTTTACACAGCCCCCTCTGGAACTGCAAAACTTAAAACTTTATGCAACTTTTTTCAAGTAGTACTCCCCAAGACCTATAAACAGACTATGATGTGGAACATTTGTGCTGTAATGTTAATGTTAATGTTCCCCATTAATAAGAAACAGATCGTAGAACTGATATTAGCAGAACTGATGTCCCCAAGTTAGAGAGTCTTAAACCTTGATGAATGTTTCTCATGCAAATGACTTAAAAAAAAAGGCTGAAAACTGATGTTTAAATATGTACACAGCCAGAAATTTCATCATACTACTGTAGTGAAGAGTGAGTAGGTGAAGTGGTGGGGGAGCAGTTGTAATCAGCTGGGAGACTATTTGGACACAGAGAAACAGGTAGAACAGGTCATTACAGGCGGCTGTTTCCGCTCCGTTTGTTTTTTCCTGTTGGATGAGCAACAAGTTGCGCACGAGGCTTCATGCTCTGCTGCGAGAGCTGGAGAGGTCAATTATCTGACGCAGAGTGAAGGGAAGCAGGAAGCAATGAGACGGCTTTAAGAAACATCCAAATTTATCTTGGAACATTTGTTTTTTCCATAGTCTATATATAAAAAAGGGTTTATCGTCAATATAATCAGACTGATGCGTAGAGGGATATAACTGAGAAAACACTGATCTGTACATTAGAGTACACAGTAGTGTTAACTATAATGATGGAGCAAATAATCCTTCAGCACAGACCATCTCACAGAAAGACTTCAGAGCTGAGGGACATGGACCACAGCAATTATTTCCACACTCAAGCCCTGCTGGACCACAACGCACCTTGTCTTCCTGGATCCCAATTAGACGGTTGAGGCGACTGTGGCCCCACACACCCGCTGACAACCAGCTACCTTTAACAACTGCAGTGTCAGAAGTGTGAAGAGGAGAACCTTTCATGTTTCATTTGGACCGCAGCCTGTGCTGTACTAACTGAAGATTGTGTTTTTAACAAGTGCATTTTTTTTTACCAAAGCAGAGCTAATTGAGCAGGTAAAAGCAGCTGTTGATGGACAGACTTTAGCCTTAGCCTACAGTATGTGAACACAGGAATCTAAAACAAAACAACGCTCCATTACAGAGAAAAAGCTCGGTCACTGTTGTACAGCCGTAATGTTCACATACACATACAAAGTAGTTCCAGTCATCTTCACATATATGTATACATATATAAGCTATATGTGTCTGTGAGGCTGAGGGGTCACAGGAAGACTTTTAAAAACCACCAGGAAGAGAGAGGGGGAGTGCAGAGATCACAGGATCCATCAGAGGTAGCAAACAAGCCCATGGACAAACACCGCCATCTGACTGCATCACTCATTTCTTGGTAACATGGAAGTCTATGTGGAAGACATTTGTTTTAACACTTAAGGCAATTACATTTAAATCTCTGCAATTACTCACTACACAACTGTATTTATCATTTTTAATCCCTTAACATCGAGTTTTCCCCTTAGCAGCTTAAAGGTTGGAAAAATGATCACATCATATTCTGTCTGTTCATTCTTAAAACAAGAGGTTCTGTAATGAATTAGTTCTAATTTGTATGGAAACTTTATCCACTTCTATACAGAGTTAGTTTTCATTATGAAGGCTTCTTTATGAGAGTAGTCGTAATAGAAGGCAGCATTCCTTTAGTAATCTAAGAAATAAGGACACTGATAAATATGAAGATATCTTGGCTAACTAATAAACTGAAATAAATAATAAAATAATAAAACTAAAATATCAAGCCACCCCATACTTATGTTTTTACTATTAGAAATTTTTTCAGGCTCAAAAATTCAGAATGAAGGTTTTTTAACACACAAAGTGAAAAAAATGTTCAAGCAGAAACAAAACATTACTCATCCAAAGCAAAGACCAGACCGACGAGCAGATGGAAATATCGACGAGGCTTCCTGGGGTGGGCGTAGGGACAGATCTGGCAGCAGGCCGTAAGATCTCTGGAAATATTTGGAATCAGTTCATTCTTTCATTTTCTTCTCCAGCAGCGCTTGGCAGGAATCTTGTAATTCAAGATTATGATATTGATCTCACTTAATCGAGATTCTTAACTAAAAATACAACATCCTATCACAGTGACGACTCACACCAATGTCACAGGCAGACATATTGTATTTTCCTCTTGGGTGATGTTTACCTCTGATTTCCAGAAGAGAACCTTTTCAAAAATGTGGGAAATTGCTTTTAACTGTAAGAAATGGGTTTGTGGTTGCACTTTAAAACACTGAAAGACAAAAGAGCTCACGCTGAATGAGAATTTGTTTTTCGGTTATGTTCAAAATGAACCATCCGCACAGATTTTTTTTTTTTTTTTTCCAATTCTGTGACAGATGATCACCGGAGATGGAGGATGATTGTCCCACATTGGGAGGGCGTGAAGTGTAAGGTATTGTTGTCTCCCTTTTGTGAGTCTTCAGATGGTTGAAGAGGCCAATTTGTTGCACTGATCACCGCATTGATTGAAGCTGCTCCTATGGAGATCCTCATTGGTTGCCATGGTTTCAGGTCTACGCTAAATCTGTCTGTTGACGCTGCCTCACAGCAGCTTTTGCTCGCACCAGGCAGGTTGGCGTGAATGAAGGGAGAGAAATCACCACCTATGAAGAAATGACTACTGTACAGACATGATGCTGCAGGTGAACTTGTATGTCTAGTCTTTTTAGAGTTTCGTTATATCAACAGATTTAGCTGCAAGAGCTGAAGTGTGTTTGAACATTTCCTTTTGATGGATGTAAATTGTTGTTTTTTGTTTTTTTGTTTTTTTTTTACAAAGCTGAGACAAAGTTCAATTCATTCATTGGTCTAATTTTAGGAATTAAAGCTGGTTGTCACTGCTATGTTATTTTTTTAATTCTTTTAATTTCTGGGATTTTTACCAGGACACAATGTGACTTTTTGGCTTCAGACAGTCAAGTCCGAGTAAGTTTGCTGGCTCCTCTCCCACTTGTGCACGTCAACATGCTAAAACACAAAGGTAAACATGTAAATGGTTTTCATCACAAAAACAAGCAGAAATCACACTGTAGCTTCCCAGAAGACGTGTTCTGGTATGGTTGAATTTGAATTGCGCTCGTGGCCCCATTGCACTTGCCCAATGAGATCTTAAAGCAGGAGTCCCAAGAGAGTCTTGAAAATGAAGGGAAATTCAAAGTATTATCTATGGCCACAGGGGGCACAGTTGAACAAAAGTTAGTTTTGTGCTAGAAGATTTAACTTACCTGCAGTTGTGTTGAGTCATACAGATAGTTCTCATTTAATTTGATCAGATTTTGAGTATAGAACAACTTTCTGTAGAAATAGTCCCTGTAAAACTGTCGACAGTGAAGCCTCAGGACTATCCAGAGTACCAGGAATTCTGTTTCCATCATCATTTTAACTTTTTAAAAATATATTTTTAAAATATATTTTTACAAAGAAAATCACTTCAATTGAAATTCCATTCTTCTAAATTGTATTGGGGTTGCAGCTTACATGAAAACCCCAAAGGTTGTGCAAATAAAAACAAAACCTTGGCTAGATAGCACTCAGTAAATGGGATTTTTAGAAATGCTGCTAGGCTCCAGGGACCACGTTGATCCGACACAAACATCTTGACAGCTATTGGATAGATTGCCATGAAATTCTGCACATGGTTCCCAAATTCCCATCGGTATCCTAATGATTATACTTGGCTCAGAGTAAAATGTCTCAACAACTACTGGATGATGCCCCATGAAATTCATCATCTTCAGAGAACGACGTGTAATAACTTTCTCTGGTTTTTCATCTAGCGCCATCACCTGGTCAGAATTTAATCTGTTCAATACTTTGTTTTATGACTCAAAGACTGAGGACATAGCCTCAGCTGTACTTCCTGTTTAGTGCCCCCTAAGGTGACCCCCCAAACTGCGTCAGTACAGTCTGTGTGAATGCGGCCTTAGTCTTGTTCGTAATATGTTGTTTGGTCAGATCTCCAGCTCTTTCTGTCACTCTGGCAAATACCTTGGGGAGTCTCCTCTGACCCAGCTTGAAGTCAGATAATCTACCAGCAAAAGCAGATTACTTCACATGGCTGAAATTAGCAAATAGACAGCAATATCAAATATTTAACAACTTTGCATTGTATACTGAGCAGCCAATAATCCCTTGATGAATAACACTGGCGCCTTAATGATTCCCCACCTATCTGGGAGAGGCTTCATCACTAATGCATTAGCCATTTAGTGTGTGCTGGCCCAGTCAAAAGAGATGATTGCACCTATTCAACCATTCTGCTGGAGTGCAGCTCTGAAACAGCCCGGCCCTAATGACAGCTGAAGAGCAGTGGGCACTGATTAGACCACTGCTGAGAAACAACGCATGTTCTCATTCTCTAACTCATCATTGATTTCAGGGGGATGTAAAGACTTCATTGTCCATAAGTAATGACGTACTGTAAGATCGAAAGTTTGCTTTGTGGTTTTACTGTAAAGAGAAGATAGAGTCGGTTATATTCTAACAGTGGCGGTTAAAGTATGTGAAGAAGTGTTTTTGATGGGGAACCCATAGGAGTGATAAATATTCATTAGCTCCTACTGCTCACTTTTATTATCCATTTTTTTTAATTATTTCCTTTCAAAGTGTCAGGAAGTGACTGCATGGGAACGAGTCTAAATGGACCCAGTATTTCAGAGACTGGGGAGGGCACGGTGAAGAGGCAAATGCATGTACTAATGGCTGTTATTTCCCGCCTGTCCTCAAACATAATGGCCAAGCTCTTATACAAAGACATCCCTCCCATCATCCGAACAATCATGACTTCACTGAATGGTAGTAAAGAGCCTTAGGAGAGGCTGTCCAGACAACACTTGGTTCATAGTTTCATAAACTTTCCTGCTGCTGACTCCAGATTCAAAGCAAAGATGCACAAAGATGCACAAAGATGCAAAGATGCACATGTCACCCAGAAACAATCAGTCAGTTACTTGCCATGTCACTTGGCGTGTTATCAATGGTATTGTTTTTAAGTTTGTTCAGGACACGTAAATATTTCTTGGAAAAACTTCCCATGATTGCCAAAGTGTTTACGTGCAGTATGAGGGTTTGACTTCTCAGAAAAGCAGACTTTTTTCTTTTCTTTTTTTTTTTTGCACCAGCTGGCACAAATCCAATCAGCCAGGTCACTTGGTGAAGGTTGATTACTGGATTGTCCTCTTACGGAGCAGGAACACGACAGTTTGACAATCAGGAAATGTGAGAGGTAAAAGGTTGAGCACACATGGTTCAGATTGTATATAGTTGTTTGAAACACCAACACGTGTTATTCATATTTTATATGTAGATTCTTGTCTCACAAAATTTGCAAAATGACACGTGTAAAGTTTAGTTTTAATCTTGTAATGCATGTTAAATCTATGTTGTTTACAATCTACAGTCATTTTATAACATTATCCTTTATTATTTAGATTATTCTGAAATATAACAATTGTTAAAAAATGTACAGACCTTAGTTCATTTTTTAAGAAGTGTAAATGTAAAGTAATTAAACAAAGGAAATTAAAAATGTTAATTATTGAGCTTTAGTGGTGCTAATAGACTGTTTCCAGTCTTTGAGCAAAGCTAGGCTGCTGGCTGTAGCTTCATATTTACCTCAGATATCATATCATATTATATCATATTATATTATATTGTATTATATTATATTATCAGTAGTAATAGTAGTATCACAAGACAATAGTTCCAAAAATGTCAAAACTATTGCAAGATGTTTTGCAACAGGAGGACAGGAATCCATACTTGTATCCTGTTTGCTTTGGAAACACAACTGTATGAACAAGATTCCGCATCATTAATCCAGACGCCACTTCCTCATAGTTTCCTCCCTCAGTCGAGGCCGAATGAACTTAAAATGAAATGGACCTTCTGCCTGGCCTTTCCACCGGCTCACAACCCGCACCTCCATCACTCATTAAAACGTGGACGCACAGCATCATCTGGACGGCTGACGGAAACAGATAGCATATAATTATTTACAACCACAGGCCATTTATATTCAGTCTTAAAATGAAAAAAAACACAAAGTCATTTACTGGGTTTCATGCACATGTTTTATTATTTCCAAGATATTTGTGCTCTGTGTGGAGGCATAGAGTCTGTGACTGAATCACCTGACTCCCATATGTCCTGGTGACTGGTGCTGGCCTCCTGTTGGTACTGCATACACTTAACGTCATCATTACTGTTAACCTCCACCCCCCACCACTCCTTTCACCCATGGATCCTCCCTCTTTACTGGTGGAACTGCAGCTGATTAGTCACCTGGGCTATGTAAGGGACTGAGGAGGATCTCTCTCTCTCTCTCTCTCTCTCTCTCTCTCTCTCCCTTTTTCTGCTGTTTTTGAGATTGTCAGGGAGGTCAGTACTGTAACCTTTTCTTTTGTGTTAGTTTGTGGGGGTTTTTTTGTTCTTACTAGGGTCATTTTGTTGATTATTTTGGCTCTCCCTGACATTACACTGTGCTTCTTGGCAATAAACCTTTGAAATCCTGAACCATGCAATTCTTCATCTAGATTTATGTTATTCCCCTTTCCCCTAGACCAGTGCCAGTCATCACACATTACAGCCATCTTCAGCTGCACATAAGATGACCTTTAACTGGACTTGAAAATCTAACAGCAAATTCAAATAAAGTGCTGGTGTGTTGCTGGTGGTCTCATCATTATGTGAGGGTTGGCAGAGGAGGACAGTGGTGACAGGAGGGGGGGGAGCTGATCTGATATATAGTCCACCAGGGTCAACGCTGATGGAGACGCATTCAAAGGACTGAAAGGGCAATATCAATGTTCTTTCACTCCTAGACATTTTGTTTTCCAATTTTTACCTCCCTCTCTCTCTCTCTCTCTCTCTCCCTCTCTCTCACTCTCTCTCTCTCTCCCACATGCACACACACACTCACACATACATATACACAAACAGACAGGGGCACAGGAGAGCAGGGAGCGCTGTCCATTAGCGGCCCACAAGAGACCGGCCTTCTGCTGAGCACATAATGCTTCAGCGGCAGGGGGAACGTCCCTTTAGGATACTTGACTGAGAAATAATTCCCCTGCTCTTCACAGATCATTGCGTCTCCATCCCAGCTCACAGGGTTGGATTGGTTTCACTTAATATTTTTTGGTTTTTGTTCTTATGGTCTGTGGGCCTTTCACTGGAGGACAGTCGTGATCATGAAGCACTCTGGCAGAACGATTGTGAGCTGCTGTGAAAAATGTTGATATTTGTCGCCCTGATGACGTTGTAGTTGCAGACGAGACCGTCCTCCTCTACAAAGCTACAAGCAGCTCATTACGATCCGCGGTATGTTTCATCGTTCGACGAAATCTAGTGGTCGTGTGGGACGGCATCAGTCTTTTCAGAAAATGTCCTAAACCAACACGTTGACGCTCGGGTGACGTAGTTACAGAGCAACAATGTCCTCGAAGGGAGGAGGTCGACATGGGTGGATGGATGGGTTGACAAAACACTGGACTTGTTCTGTAACCGACATGTTTATTGTAGTAACCATGACAACGAAGGACTTCTAACTTTACCACAATGCTTTGTTGTCACATTATAAAAGGTTTAGATAGTTAGTTTGTTAATATTAATCTTTGAACAGTGATTATCTGTGGCGTGTCTCCTGCTGCCACAGAAACACTAATTCATGAGACGCTCCTCGGGGTCGTTTCAGACAGGACGGACAGATGACATCAAGTTTGCAGGACTTGTTGTTGCAAACTGAAGTTTTGGTTCTAGTTTAAAAGATAATTCTGGTTTATTACTGCCTGTTTTTGTTTTTATCATTCTGTCTAGGTTACCAAGTTAACTGCAGAGATTAAGGAAGACACAAAAATTGCTGTAGTAAAGACCGACAGAGCAAGAAGTAGAAGGAGTCAGATGGTCAGACGGGTTGGAAACAAACAAACACTTAAACCAGATTATCTAAACTACTCAATTTGTATGTATGACGGGAAGAGAGCACACAAAATAATAATTATTACCTTTAAACATTTAAATCTTTAATGACGATGATGTGATTTAAAAAAAAAAAAAAAAAAAGATTATTTTGAAATGTAAAATTTATAAAAATGTATATATAAGACATTTGAAAGGTGGATATTATGTCCAATAGTCTCTTACAGAGTGTTGCATCATGAGTTGTGGCCTTATTGTCACAAGAAAGTTTCTCAGAGTTAACGCGTTTGACTGCTACAGAGGAAATAAATTCTTGACTAGTGACAATGAGTTGAAAGCTTCTCCTGAAGACACACCAGTCATCCGTCACAACCAATCATCTGTCGAGCAGCCAAAAACTGCTAGTATCAAGAAAGATTGGAGCTCGACAACAATGAATGGATGCCAACTGTCGGATTTTTGCTAACTCTTACATTTTACAATTATCTTAATTATCCGTCAAACAGGCCAAAACAAAAATCCATGCTATTACTCAATCTGGATATACGTGACTACTCGATGTGTGAAAATCACAAGAATCAACATCCTCACTCCAGAAACAACACGACACAGGATCTTCTTCTCCCTGTGATGACGACAGTGAAGAGCTCGTATTTCGCTCCACATCCACATGAGCTCTGCAGACTAATACAGGTTTGCCCTCCGAATCGGGATGAACCTTGAACTCAGGAAAGAGGAGAGAGGAGAGGAAAGAAAAAAAAAAAAAGAAAACAGAACCCCACTGCTCCATCTGCATAGCAACCACATGGTGATTCTGTTTTCTCCCTCCTCTCATCTGTCACTAACAGGCTGGAGGAGCTGGACTTACTGAAGTCTGTCCACACTGACAGGGTCAAAGGATTCTGGCATATGTGAGACTGTAATTTTTCATTTCAACGTTTCATGCTGTTGATGCTACAAAAGCTGGTTTCATTTTGTTTGATGGACTTTTTTCTTCTTCTCAAAAGGCTTTCAAACAATAACAACAACTTCCTACTTGAAATCTTAAATCGAAGAGAGACATAAAAGCCAGAGTCGTTTGAAAAACACTCACAACAGAGAAACAACCATTTGTTGCAAACAGATTAATGGAGCGTCTTTTACTTTAAAAGGAATGGGTTCAATAAATTGAGCCAATCTCACTTGGCATGTGTCTTCATTATCTAAGCGTCTCAGAATTTGCAGGCCACAATAGTCTGATAATGATACATAATTTATATATTGAATGGAAGCTCCTTATCTCTTATGGATAGTGGAAAGTCCACATCGCCTATTAGAGGCCACCTCCTGAATTACATCCTCATAAAGCTATAAATACGTAGAAGTTTGTTATTCCACCGGGCAAGATAAGAAGTCAAGATGGCCCCTTTTCCACAGCATGGCACACATGAATGAAAGGGTGAAATGGCTCGGGCTCAGCCTTTCTCCATGGAAACTGTGTTCAATATTGTCATGACAACCTTCACCCGAGGAGAAAAAAAATAATAAAACAAGGAATGAGGGGAAATAATGAAAGGGAATAATCGAGGATGACAGGACAAGCCCTGACAGATTCTCCCAGCTCCGACTCCTTCTCCTCTGGCCGAGCTCATCTTGTTTCATGGATCACAGCCCTGCAAATCTGACAATCATCTTTTCTCCGGGCCCCCTGATGCTCCCATAGTAATGGAGTTATTCAGGTGAGGAAAAACTATCAGCTTACTACTACCATGATAGCTCCTTTGTGTTGATACAATCATTAAAATATGGCATTCAGCCAGATCACAGGATCCAGCTGGGCAATTATCACCTATGAGCACAGTGGCAGACTCAAGTTTAAAGAGCACTAAGGTGGTTTTCCCTCTGGAGTCAGTGAGATCA
>NW_019525414.1:4191397-4313897 GCF_002814215.2 Seriola lalandi dorsalis | reverse complement strand
CCTCACAGACCTACAGATCTAAACTTCAGATGCCAGCAGGACACTTCACTTTGACCACCCATCTTGTCAATGGAAACCTCGAGGTGGCAATCATCCAGGAACAGGGAGGGCTCAGCAGCCTTTTCTCTGCGCGCCTGTATATCCGCCTGCTGCCTCCTTCTCGCAGCACTCGAGCGGTTTGCCACACCGTCACGCACTCGTCACGAGGAAACCGAGCTGGCAGTTGTCACATCACAGAGACAATGAGCTTACAGCGAAGTGCTTTCGAGCGGGACAGTGTTTGCTTTTGTATGTATAAATTGTGACAGTAAGTGCTAACACTGTCACAGACTCCCTGTGACGACCTTAATCACCTCAAATCCACCAGCATTTTGTTCCCACTTCAGGTCGGGCGACCATTTCCTGTCACTGATAACAATCTGAGCATCTTCAGACCTGCTGCAGCCATTTGTCCTTTTCTCTGTTTCCTGCCATACTGCTCTGGTGAAATATTATTCATACCTTATATCCTGTAACCCGGGAATTAACCTAACTCCATCCCCTATGGGCATAGCTCTGAAGAGCAGAACCTCGCTGCCCTAATCTATCTCCATCCAGCTCAAAATGGCTGCAGATACAAAGGCAGCCTTTTGCTTGTCAGGCAAAAACAAATTTGAATTCTGCCGCAACAGTTTTTAACATTGTTAGGAAACAGTGAAAAGTCCACTTGAACCCTTTTTGCAGGTAATGTGCACTAAAATGTGTTGTGTATGTGTGATATTCTCCTGTAATAGACTGGGATGTCATTATCCACATACTCACCAGATACAGAGCTCAAGATTAAATTACCCCCTCCTCTCTCTTCCAAAGATTAGTTTTGAGGTGTTCTGGCTTTGCTCAGCTTTCCATTGTTTTTGTCTCTGCGATCAGGAGAAAGCTCGCATGGCGGTCTCATGAGCTGACCAGAGCATTTAGTGTATTATTAGAGACCTCAGCGTGAAAGCCGGCTGGAGTCGGTTTGTGTTTCTCTATGCGTATGTCTTTCCCACCGTGGCTGTGAGGCTGTAAATTTTACATCGACAGCTGATTTCCTCCCCTGAGCAAAACTGCATGTCCATAACCGCCCCGTCTTTTCATTCATTCGGCAGATATAACTGAGGTTGTGTGATTTTGTTTTTCCATTAGCGTGTGACAACATGCCATTAACCTACACCAGTCTACAACGTTCAACACATGCAGCGATTGACGAGGCTTTCAGGAAACACATTTAAATACAATTTCCTTGTAATGGACTGTCGAAGAAAAAATAAAAGCAAGGGTATATCCTCTCAAAGGAGCCGGGCTACAGTAAGTGCCCCATTTATGTAGTTGATTTTTCTTCAACAGTGATGTGCTAATGAGCTTCGCAAGAAAAATGCATCTCGGTAAAGTGCAGCTTTGCAGGAAAACACCTTCAGTGTCGGTGGGCTGTTTGCAGACGAGAGTCAGGATGTTGACTGGGTGGGATGTGTGCTCAGGATGTCAGGAATGAATCCGCGGCTGCCAAATATAGAGCCTCTTTTCACAAGGGGCTTTTGGGTACTTTGGGAGGCTCAGATGTGAGATCCAACAGCCATTCAAGCAGGGAGAGATGGCAGTCTGCAGCGGATGCCAACTGAGAGAATTAAAGGAACATCGCCTTCGTCTTTGTGCCCATGTTACCTGTTCCGGACAGCTGTTTTAAGTAACCACAAAAATGCGCCGCTAAATGTAGAACTCACTGAGAGTCTGTTGTTAAAGGTGTATCGATGCAATCACAAGATGACTGAGTGAATCAAATTTACAATACAACAATACAAATGCTTGCACTTGAACCCTGAGATGAACCACAGTGTTGGTCAAGGCAGGGCACTGAAGTCACGCTTGTATTGGCCGATTAGCTCTGGCCCTGTGCTTTATATTCTTTACAAACACTGGCTGATTCACAGCTGTGTAGCTGGCAACATGCAATCATATTCATTCAGCCGTGCTTCACGGACATTATAACCTGACACTTCCTCATTGTTGTGCTCATGCCAACCATCACCACCATCCTAACCGTCTCCTTCTGTGGTACGTCATGTTGTTGATTCGACCACGAGTCATGCTCGTGTGTGGAGGACGATCTCAGCAAAATCCGCATCGCTGCTTGGATTCATTGAGCGTTCCCTCAAACAGCAGAGCCGTCTCTGACAGATCTAATTACAGAACAATTTGGCCTAAATGGTCGTTTCTTTGACTTAAACGTCTCTGACTGAACTTCTTATATTCTTGAGTATAAGGTGCTTTTGTTTACGTATTTAGTCACAACTGGTTGTTTGGCACCGACTAACTCTAAACTAGCAGCGCTCCATGAGGATGGTTATTTAAGAAAAGCTCCTTCACTGAGTGCACACAGACAGATGGATGATGCAATTAGTGCTACAAAGCTCTTCCATTGATTTCCTTTTGATCTGTCTGGTGAATAATGACAAAAAACTGCCTTTAGTCATTTGGAGGCTGCGAGAGAAATTACAGAAGTTTAGGACGGAAGTGCCTTAAGTACCAAGGAGTTTTCTCTCCTTTTCAGCAGCCAACACAAAGCTTGTTGTGGTGGGTCTATGGATAATTACACCAAGCTTTAGCCATTCTAGTGGCATGGCTTCAATGTCAATGGTTTCAATGCTTCAATGCTTATTCCATGGACTGCCATACTATTTTGTGCAGACATTCAGGATAAATCCAAATACTCCAAAACTTGTGCCATCATCAGGTCAGAACTTATCATTTGTCCAATACCAACAAAACTAATGAACATGGTAAACCTTTTACCAGCTAAACATCAGCATGTTGTTGTGCTAGCATGCTGACGTTAGCATTTAGCTCAAAGCTAACACAGTCTCACAGGCTTTAGACTCTTGGACTACAGTCAAAAAGTCACAATGATCTCCTTTCCTAACGACTTTTCCATGACCTCAATGGAAAACGTCATGAAGTCAAGGAAAGACGTGGAGAATTGATCATTTCACACTGAGCTTTTTTTCTTTTCCTTTTACAAACTTTATTCATAACACATGGACGATAAATCCTCCTTTCCCAACTACAAAAACAAAGCAAACAGGAATGAAATGTTGAAATAAGATAACATGAAAGAAAAATGCAAACAGAGAAAGCTGAGCCATTAAAATAATAATAAAATAGAAAAAAGGAACCAAGCAAGAAATCAGATTAAATCATATTCAGACATATTTTCCTGGCATAGGCACTTTTGACATTTCTATACAATTGTTTTGCAGAGAAAATTAATTTTTAGTGCATTCCACAATGGGAGGGGATTTAGTTAAAGGACATTTATGTATACGCTATAATAAGCTATTTTGTTATGATGATGATATTGTTAACTAGAAATTCAATATGCTTGTTCTTGAAAGACGATTCTAACTGGACAGATTTGAAAGAGAAGAAATCTGTATTCATGGATTTGGGCTTCAGTTGATCAGACAAGGATTTTCGTGAGTTTTGGATCGAGTCACAAACATAAAACAGCTGCTCCGAAGTTTCTACATTTATGTGGGTCTGCCGAGGTGAAACTACTCGCGTTAAATGTCACTGCCACAAGGAATTGTGGGACGGTATTGTCTCCTTTCCTTTTGTAAAGGAAGGTCCAGTGTTTCCTATGCTAAAGAAGATAGGAAGCATCGAAGCTCCTTTCCCCTTTCATTTAGAGAATTCAACCAGCTCTTATCTTGGCTGCTGCTGAAACACTTCAGCTCATTTCACTCAGTTAGGAACCTTCCTAAGAAAAGAGACTTTTCGACGCTTTAGTGTTTGTTAAATGAATAGCTGTTGAAGTTGAGTATGTAAGTTGATAATGCAAGATGTAATTGTATCGTATTGTATCAAAACGTATCGTATCGTATTGTACAGTGCCTCTAAAACGAAAACAGAACATTTAGTTAACACGCTTCTCAAACAGCTAACATGTTCCTTCCTCTGTCGCAACCCTGAGGCCAAATCTTAATTCTTTGCCCTTTCTGCTGGTGGAGATCTAAGAATAGCAAAATTCCCTCTCCAATTTTTATCCATCCATTCATCAAGCCTTTATTAGACAGTGGCAGTGGAGACAGACAGGAAATGCAGGGAGAGTAGGGGAATGACATGCAGCAAATTGTCCGGCTGGCCAGGAGTCAAACTGAGGACTCTCTGCTCAAGGCATTTGATCCCATGTGGTACGCAGCCTCACTATTCAGCTATCAGGTCACTCTCTGGTTGTAGTTTTAGCATACAGAAGTGAGAGTGGTATCGATTTTGTTGCCTAACGCTCAGCAAATTAGCAAATAAGTGTACATGTGAGCTAAGATAGAAACTAGTTGCATGTGGCCGAATCCTGGTCTTGACTAATAGAATTTACTTGAATTTGTTGATACACAAGACGAGGAAACACAAAAATAGTTGGTGACCTGCAGAAACAACTTTGAAATTTTCTCATTGAGGTAAAAACGAAACTTCAGAACAGCTACAATGCAGCGAGCGCTGTACAGTACAAAGTGAATCAAACAGTAAACGTGAATATTCAGGCGCATACCGACATGTA
This sequence comes from Seriola lalandi dorsalis, assembly GCF_002814215.2. Classification (NCBI taxonomy): domain Eukaryota; kingdom Metazoa; phylum Chordata; class Actinopteri; order Carangiformes; family Carangidae; genus Seriola; species Seriola lalandi. Next base: position 4,309,327 of record NW_019525414.1, on the reverse strand, counting down.
TGCAACCTACCTGTATGGACACTGGGGTCTCCAGAGGTTAGGAGGAAGCAGGTGGCCTCTTTCTTAGCCTTGTCTCGCCCTCGGGTGCACCGCAGGGACCACTTTTCACTGGGGGACAGCGGCTGGGTCAGGCTGCAGCCTTCCTCCTCTGAAAGGGCCACATTTGCATCTCCATTCTGTTTGGAATCTGACAGGACGACAAAAACACACGGCAACGTAAATGCCAAAGCTTTTACTGAGACTTCCCCTGAGGGCCAAGACAAAGGCAGAGGTATATTGCATAAAAATGGTATTTTTCTGTGATGAAATCCAATTTGACTGAGATGTTATAAGGTATAATTTGATCTTGGTGTGTCACTTTCTTTATGACTAAGCGCGGTTCATCTGTCAGGCAAACGCTGAAAAGCCTCAGGAACCGTAAGACTGGAAAAACAGTGGCCATTTATGTTACTATCAGGCACAGCACAACTCAAATATCTACAATGTGGGCTCTAGAAGATGAATGATGTGCTTAAGTGAACAGGTTGAATAAAATAATCTGTAAACAATAGGATTGGCTTAAAGAGTGAGTCCTCCAAAATTACAAAAAAAAAACATTCTCTCACTCACCTCTAGTGGCATTTACAGAAGTGTCACTCAGTACTGGAGGTGAATAGAAATGTGTTTGTGTTGTTCACAGCACAGGAAAACTAACTAACCTAAAGGTTCAAACATCTCTTTCCAGCAACAGTGTCCCCATTACTCTGATTATCCACAAAAAAAAGGTAATATATATATATATATATATATATATATCTTTTTTATATATTTATATATCTTTATATATCTTTAATATTAATATATATGTGGTGGAAAGTGATGACACAACTATGACAATGTTTCAGTCATTTTTCAAAGAGTTGAGTGAAAATAAAACAAACTCTCACAGGGCCACACGTCACAAAAGGTAAGTGAGGAAATGTTTTTTCTGTAATTTAAGAGAACTGAACCTTTATTGTTGCATAGCGGCCTGACCTGAACGGTTCCTGCTGACACTCTCTTCAGCAGCCAGCGGACACGTGTCGCTCTGCGTGCTGTCTCTGTGTGAGTTTGTTTCTGACTTCCCAAACGAGGCAGAGTCAGTCGGGGCGTCTGGGTTCGGGTTGTGCTTCTTCTTCTTTTTGGGCAGCTTCTGTTTGGCCATAGCCAGCGAGTAGTACATCCCAAAGTTATTGACGATGACGGGGACCGGCATGGCGATGGTCAGCACCCCAGCCAGCGCGCACAGCGCCCCCACCATCATGCCCAGCCACGTCTGTGGGTACATGTCTCCATAGCCCAGTGTCGTCATGGTGACCACTGCCCACCAGAAGCTGATGGGGATGTTCTTGAAGTGTGTGTGGTTGGAGCCTGTGGGGTCGTCGGGCCTCGCTCCGATGCGCTCAGCGTAGTAAATCATGGTGGCGAAGATGAGTACACCCAGGGCCAAGAAGATGATGAGCAGGAGGAATTCATTGACACTGGCCTTCAGCGTGTGGCCCAACACGCGCAGGCCGACAAAGTGCCGCGTCAGCTTGAAGATCCGGAGGATCCGAACAAACCGCACCACTCGGAGGAAGCCGAGCACGTCATTGGCAGCTTTAGATGACAGTCCGCTCAGACCCATCTCCAGGTAGAACGGCAGAATGGCCACAAAGTCAATGATGTTGAGCGTGTTCTTGATGAAGACCACCTTGTCTGGGCAGCAGACGATGCGCACCAGGAATTCAAATGTGAACCAGATCACACAGATGCCCTCCACCAGGGTGAGGATGGGCTTGGTCACCATCTCCCTCCTCTGCACTTGGTGTGTGACGTTGCCCACGACAACCTGCTCCGTCCGGTTCTGCAGTTCATTGAAGGCTTCATGGGTCTCCAGGCAGAAGGTGGTGATGGACACCAGGATGAAGAAAAGGGAGGCGAATGCAACACCCTGGACGAGACAAGGTGAAAACAGTTAGTCACTGACAATCAGCACCATGTTGTATCTTCCCACAGCTAATAAGTAATCAACACTGAGTTCATCATACTTTCAAGTCTTGTGTGATGCAAGAGCTCCCTTTAAAAGCCCGTGTCTGTAAGATGTGGATTACATTATAGAAATTATTTTATCTGCAAACTTTACAGTATCACCAATAAAAAGACACGGGTGCCAATCAAGCCTGTGAAGCGAGCGGCGGTGGCAGTGAGTGTCAGGTGATTGACAGTAAGCAAAGACTGAAATAATGAACACACTGATATGAGACCACTTAACGCAGGCACAAATAAACATGGTAAGACACGGACTTTGACAACACCAAAGAAAGAATCTAAGTGTGTTGTGATGGATCGCTGTTTGCGAAGCTCAGCATGTGAAAGGATACGAGGATGGATGGCAGCATCCTTTCAGTTCAGCAATTAAAGGTCATATCAAGTTCGACTTTTAGATGCTGCTGTTTGGTTTTGAAAAACTAAATATAAAGATGCAAAAAGGCACCACAGTAAAAAAAAAAAAAAAAAGTCAAATTAAAGTCATAAAATCACAAGTCCACAGGAGAGCCAGGACAATGTTCCCAGAAAAATACAGACCAATTTCAAACCAATTACTCTCATGAACACACAGACTGAATCATACTGAGAGAGAACGTGCTTCCATTATCATGAGCCCTGCCAGTCACAGACACCAGGGGGCGCTCACATGGCGCCAAAACAGTGTGGACTGAAGGCGTGAGCTGAACAGCCATGAGGCCGCTGTGCCAGTGGTCTTTCAAATATATCAGGAAGGAGGTTTTTGGTTAATCTGGCCGCAGCATGTGACACAAAGCCAGAGCCTGATTGCGAGAGGAGGAGAGGGGAGAGAAAAGAGCGAGTAGCAGGGGATATGGAGGGAGAGAGTCTGGACAATGAGCTGAGTCATGAAAGACCAACAGTATATTCACCTGCCCTGGTGTCAGCTATATCACACGGTTCAGCGAACATCTCTTTTGCTGTCAGTGTTGCCATTAATGCAAATACAATATCATAATAATACAAATCATTTATTGAAAATACAAATCCGAACAAAATTGCGATTGACGTTGAACCACTTTCATAGTTGATGGGAGGTAAACCGAATGATGAGGCTGCATAGCGCTCACTTGATCCAGCACAATGGCTGTGCCTGTCTGTGTGTGTGTTAACATTGTGTGCTTACTCATACCCGATCTGTCTTTATTGTTTACTAAAGCCTGGACAAATTGTAATGCCTCTCCAACCTTTCTAATCTTCCAGCTGGATAAATATGTACCTGGGCCTTGCATGCACTTAGCCATTTTTTCTCCCTCCGGGGGCCTCTCACATATCAGTCAGCTTTATAGTGTTTGGGTCTATGATTAGAAAAAAACAAATAAAGCATGCAATGTCCAAGGGGGGCACTAATTCACAGTAGACACAAACAAAATAAATAAGACCTGGGCCGTTTTATGGAGTTTAGTGAGTTGGTAGAAGAAAAACTGGCTGCTTGCAGTTTATCTTCAAAACAGCAAAAACTGAGACGCTTCACACGTAAAGATACAATACCTGTCTCTTCATATCTCTATTTGGCCCCCCACATAATGTGCAGCTTTCTACCATGACAACCACTCTTCAGCTTCGTCCCTGCAGAGCTCTGAGGCACTCGCAGCTCTGTTCCCCTGAGCAGACAGCGACCGAGCCGCAGGACAAGAGGGAAGGCCGCGAAGCCTCAACCCTTCCCCCGGGAGGAGATCTGAATCCCCCCTGTTGCATGGAGACGGTTTCCCTGAACATCACCAGGGTTAACGGCACAGTGTGTGAGTGTGTTACAGGACCGAGTCACGAGATGCATCACAATGGGACAAACAGCATAAATGCAAAAACTTAATCACATGGGCGAATTAGCAACTGATGAAGCACATTTCAGAGGCAAAAGCTGGGGAACCATGTAAAGAATTTTATGACTCATTTCTAACAAAATCAATATCCTTCACTAGTGGAACTTAGAAATTGCAGCTGTTAATCAATAATCCATTTTCTCCTTTAAAAGTGTAAAAACAAGTTATCTTTTTGTATTTTTCTGATACAGACTGATTTTTTTTTTCCTTTCCTCTGAAAAATTGTATTTGATTAATACTGAATTTGTTTGAACGGCAAAACTTAATTAAGTACTAATTTCCATGCTTTCACAGTTTCTCTAACAAAAGCACACAGATAGATACAAAATGTGTTTTTCTTTGTGTCCCCTCATCCGTGATTTCCTGTTGGAAATCTCTCCAGACAAAGGAGCCAGACATTCAGTCAGCGCCAAATAATTAAGGTTGTCCAAACCGAGCGGGTTCAGCCTCTGATGCAGAACCTCACTGAGTCTATTTCCAACGTCACTTAATAATCTTCCTGTTATGATGGGATCACACCCGCTTCGACGGCGGCGACGTGTAGATGTTCCTAACCGTGAACCGTGAATACTCAGCACTCATGGGTCGGACTGCACCCATCTCCAAAAACCAGCCTTCATTCTGATGTCAACAACACACCTGAGAAGTTTCCTGACCGTATCCTGCAGGTTGTGACGCTCTCGCAGTGACATCTGTCCACATACACCCACCCACACACACCCACACACACACACACCCACACACAGACTCACAAAGTGAAAACAATACCAGCCAATACCAATACTGTCACAGCTTGTAAAAATGGGCCCAGGTTTCATCAATCCTCTGTGGACTTCCAGGTTCCTCTGTGGATTCTTCACTTGCTGAGCCACAGGCCTGAATAATGAGCTCTAACCTCAGTGATGCAGTTCAGTGTAAACATCTGAGGGAGAGCTGTTATAGAAGGACAGCTGCCACTAGATTACTGGTCAGAAATACCAGTAATCAATCAGTAATCTATGCAGGATCATTGATAACAGGGGCTTGGAAATTTCTGACATCGGTGCTGCTATGTTCCGATACTATACCAGCACGTGTTTGCTAGCTTCCTCAGCTGAAACCAAGACCACTTTTTTCATATTTAACACTATAGCTTAACTTCTAAAAAAGCATCACTGTAAAATGTTACTTATTTAACTTTGCTGAAATTCCCACTTTCACTTCTAGCTCTGTTGCGGAGAGTGGAGACAACTGCCACCAGTCACTTTTCCTCACCTGCCAGCAACAAGCCACATGTAGAGGGCGTAACATGTGAGGTGTTTGTGACAGCGTCCCTTAACCTGGAAAACAGTCCATAGGTTGAACTTATTGCAGTCATGTCCCCTATACGTCAAATCTGCCCAAATACAGTAGAAAATTAACAAAAGGATTCAAGATGTATAAAATCAAAGAATAAGCTTCTTCCTCCCACATTCATCCCCTTCCTCACATCCTCATTTCGTGAAACCTTTAATCACACACAGTTGTGGCATTGTCAACGGAAAAATGTCAGCACATGTCGTACGGATCATCACAGTATAGGAAACACGACCAAAGGCAATGCTTTTGTTTACTATCGCTCATCTGCTTCATAATGAAATTCAATGCGGTACAAGATGACCAAACAATGCATTTCTTTTTCATGCTAATGATGCCTGGAAGCACGTTCCACTTCTGTCCAGCATTAAAAACTTTATGACCTATAAACAGTTGACATTTGAATTTGTTCAATTATTTACTGCCCTGTAGATTCTTGATCAGTTTGATTACTAGGGGACCGCGACTGACACATTTACTAAGCACCAAATATGTATTAGGTGGTTCTCAGACGTGTTTGCCTATGAAAAGGACACGAGCGATCACTCTGGTTATGTTTACTCAGCCTGAATTTACCACACTGTGTCTGTGTGTATGAACGCACATCTATAAGCAAATTCAATGATGGAGCAAAAGCAGGTTCAGAAGCCTCAAGAAATGTTTCCAAAACTAAATGTCTTTTCTCTTATTAAATCCTTGCTTGCCACATGGGTTCTAACTGAATATGAGCGTGATTCATAATCAGTCATGTCTATGAATCGGTCTCATACACCGATCCACGATGAAAGAAAAGGCGAGGAGACCGACAAACCAGCAGCCACTAAATAAAACATGAGTCCCGCTTCTGTTCAGATGCTTGTGATGATTCTCTCGGCCCCTGACAGAATTCAGTTTACTGAAATGCCAAACGGTTTATCCCTGGACTAAACAGAGCTGGGAATCTGCAGCCGCGGGGGGGAGGCACCTCTGCAGGGGAGGTGCTGGAGGTCCTGGCACACACGAAGACAATTTGCTCTGCTCATAAAAAGGCTCAACCTGAAAGTCTAACAATAACATGAAACAGCCTGACCTCACACCTGTGTGTGTGTGTGTGTGTGTGTGTGTGTGTGTGTGTGTGTGTGTGTGTGTGTGTGTGTGTGTGTGAGTATGTGTGTGTGTGTGTGCCACTCTGCTTGCTGAGAGGATTTTTTTTTGGGGGGGTTTGTGAAGTGTTTGTCTCTCTGGCTGTTTGTACTTTCATTATTCGCCTGAGTCCATCTCTGCTAGTCTTGTTCAATAAATCTGGCAGCATTTGCACGTGTCCGTGCGGTTTATTTAAGGCCTGACACAAAGGGAGATTACAATATCATGTTTACAGCTCAGTAGTGGAAACTTTAAAACGCAGACACACAGTGGCTGGGGCGATTACCATAATGTGTCTTTGCCACCACAGAGCGTTTCCATGTCGGTCTGCTGAGCCTGCTGTGTTATACAAGCAAGACTCATTACGGGGTCAAATGAATGTTAACACAGAGCTTTTATTTCTCATTTCCGGGGCATGTAAATGTAGCTTCACCAATCTTCCCGAGGGTTAAAGCCGATACAGACGCCATATAACATTATTTATATAACTAGCGCTTTATTTGTATTCTCTGTGTCTTTTCTGTGTCTCTGTCCTGTTTCCTCTTCGCTCTGTTCCTGTGCTGCTGTAATGGTAGATTTCCCTACTGGGGATCAATAAAGTAATAGCTTAGATTTTCTTATATTAAAGTAACTGCACTGTTGTGGAATACGTACATTGTATCATTTTAGTGTTTCCATTTTATGTTGTTCCACTAAAAGTCAGAAGATAGACAGAATAGAATATTTCTGAGGAATCTGATAATCAGACAGATTTGCCACTTTTTCCTCATTTCACTTCTAATTTAATCGAGGAACAAATTGTAGATATGGATGGTGATTCACTTGGACTCAATAATGGAATGATTAGATTCTGGTGGTCAAAGGTCACAAAGGACAAACTGATTAGACTTTGGAGGCTAAAGGTCAGAGGATGATGACTTCAGAAAACACTTTTCAGCCATTACTCAAGACTTCACACAGCAAAATTTCAACTAAATTTCATACAAATGGTTAATATTTTATATGATTCTTGATGAACAGGGATGTAACCTGAAACTAGTTGTGGAGGCATACCAGTGTGAGGCGGTAATTCTAGTTTAGCTCTGTTTTTCGTCTCCACCAAGTCCTTGGGGAAACATTTGGCTCTTTAGCTGCTTAATGCTCCACTATGTTCACTAGCTCATCACTAACTGCGTCTGTCTGCTGTTTGGTGCTCAGCAGGTAATGTACAATGGGTTTATCAGAGCTTTTTCACTGAAAACAGCTGCCTGCTGCAGCTAGAAATTAGACCATGAGAGCAGTGAGAGTGAACTGATGGCAATGAGCTAAAAGATGCTCAGAAGCTCCGAAGTGCTGAGGAGAAAAGCAGGGTTGGTAATTATCAGAGGAGGAGGAAGTACACAGCTTCATTACTGGAGTTAAACTACAGACCCTCTCGGTCAAACATGACTCCAATACAAGTGAAAGTTCTTCAGTCAGATTTTTACTTGAGTTAAAGTTAAAGTACTGGAGTACTTGATTTTAAAAACATTGTTGTACACATTTACAGAACCTAATGACTCTGAAACAACCCACTGACTGACTGACTGACTGACTGACTGTAAAACCTGTAGAATAAAGAGCTTGTAGGATGCGAGTCAAAGTCTGTAGAAATGTAAACACAGCAAACATTTCAAACTAGATGAATCTTTCTTTATTTCTAAAGCTTCAAACACAGACCTCAGATCAGACGATGGTCTCTGGTGAAGAATCTTCTGCCTCATCTTTATCTAACGCCGCCATCGTTAGGACGCTGACAGGTTCAAACATGACTGACAGTGGAGGAGTTGGCTGTGATGGATTTTTCTCCTGTGATGAACACAGTGTATGGTCTATCACATTTTCAAAATGAAAGAAAATTAATTCCTCTGACTAAAAGCTCTGCTTCAAAGTAAGAATACTTCATAGAAATCTAGTGGAGTCAAAAGTTCAATATTTGTTAGATATTTGTAAAAAAAATAAGAGTAAAATACAGATAATTGAAAAATCTACTTTTGTACAGTACTCAAGTAAATGTATTTTGTTACTGTCCACCCCTGGTGTCACTGTGAGCAACATATGTACAGTCATTTCATCCATTGTTGATATAAAAATACTGATTCAAGCTTTTCAATAAAAAGATCCAATAAATCTTGAATTGTGTGAAGGATGATACAGATAATATAAAATTCTCTGAGCACTGTAATGAAGCCTTTGATGATATGTAATGCCACTGGTGCCAAAAAGACATCAATTCAAGGTCGTCTGGCGTCAGTGTGTAGACAGAGCAGAGCACCCCGAGGGGACGGCCGCCCCGGTCCCAGCTGGGAAAAATCCGAGCAGGAGGGAGCATGGCAGGCGGCTCAACAGGCAAGAGGCTGTGTGTCGGTGAGCAGCAGCTGGGGAGTCCCATCGCAGCTATCACCTCCAGCTGTTCAGCATCACACCCTGTTACTAACACAGACTCGTCATACGCAATAACCAAAACAACAAGCCTTGTGAGCAGTCAGCAGCTGCAAAGCCGAGGAAGAGCAGCTTCTGCTGATTTTTTTCTTAGAATTCATGTCACACCAATTCATGTCCGGGAGTCAACACACCTGAGGACAGAGGAGAAATAATGTCCACGACTCAGCCCGTCAGCTGTGCTTCTCCTGGGGAACCGCATCACAGATTAATGCGACCACAGACATTATCAAAATATTAGAGAAGGTCTCAGACAAAAGTTCTAACTCTTGACTCCCTGCTATTGAGGGGCAGGGAGTCATTTCTACCTTTGATCAACCTTCATCATAAATCATTGAATTACAGCAGGGCCGGGACACTGGTAAATCCAAGAACCACCACTTACGACATAAAAGATCAGTGGTGAAGACCTTCCTGCACCGAGAAGAACATCTTGACAATGCAGAGGAGGATAGAGGAAGGGGGAGTGTCCGGTAAAAGGAGCAGATAATGAGAATCCTTAAGACCAGGACACACACTGCTACATCCACCAGAAACAGCGGAGTGGGACACCTTTCAGTCACTCTAAAAGGTCTCCGGGTGGAAACGTCACATTGCTGCTTTTGGCGTGTGTTTTGGGGCGTGTCTGCAGGCTGAGCGTCGGCAGGAAAACAAGAGGAAGACTAAACAAACTTTCACTGCAGCGTCATAAAGCCGTTCTTTAATTTCATTTGATAGGCATTAAAAACAGGAATTTTCAAAAGACTTGATGAATGAACGATGAATCATTCGATCAACACTTGAATTAAAAATAGATTTACAAAACAGTATAAAAGTATGATTAAATAAACCATTTAGAAAACCATTTAGAAATACATTATTAATTCATGAATGAATGATAGAATTCGAAAAACTATGTGAAAGTCCAGAGTGTCACTGAAAGACTAAATGGAGAGGCTAAATGACTCAGCTAATTGATTAGCTAATAGGAAAAGGAAAAGCAGCTGGAAAAGGGCAGATGAAGAGGGGATCCAGGTGTATTCTCATTTTTAAAATACCTTTTCAAAGAGTTAAATTAATTATATCATTTAGATGCTGATGTGGTTCTCACAGCTCAACAGCTGTATCTGCCCATGACAAGTGTGGAGGACCAGGGATGTCACAGGAAAAGTAATAAAGCATTTCCTTCATTTCATATTTTGATTGGCATTAAAAATAGAAATTGTGAAGAGAATTTATAAGTAATCGATTAATCCCTCAATAAATACTTAAGATTCAAAAATGGACTTACAAAAATCAAATACACCATTTTTTAAATACATTCATTATTTCATTAATGAATCATTTTCTCACCAGCAGACAGAGGTTATACAACCACCTGTTATTACATGACCAAAGCAAACCTGGAGCTGCTGAGGTTTAAGTGTCTGCTGGTGTCTAAGTGCCGTTGAAATTCAAACAAGTGGAAAGTTTTGTCTGCAAACAAAGTGCCGGCCAGAAGGTCGAGCCAGAAATCTCAGCGTGTGGAAAAATAACCATTGAATATTCAGCACTGTTCATCAAACCCTTTAAAACCTCTTCAGATTGTAGCCAGTAAAAATACTGACTGCACATCTGTGACAGATGTATAAAATGTGTGGTTAGTTAAACGGGACATCTATCCCAGCTGAATAAAAATATGCTTTAAGGAATCCTTGTTTTGGAACAATGTTTTTTGACTGTTGTTGTTTCAGTTAAAGGTTTCTACTTCACATGGTTTATTTTATGAAGGAAAAATCTAAACTTTTCCGTCTGAACGGCTTTTAATAAGGGAAAATCACATTGGCAAAAAAATTCCAGTTAAGTTGCAGCTCAAACACCAACAATCCACATCGCTAATAATTGCTCTTTGGTTTGTGTGGAAGAAAGAAGATATTTTCACTAACACTATATTTATTGTTTGTTTCTTGGTTTTTTTTAATGGTCTGCAAAACAAAGTCTGCAACTCCTTTCAGACTTATTGTTGCATCTGCAGAACTCGCAGCAACACGGCCGATCTATTTTCAGCAAACAGCTCAGAACTGAGCAGAATAAACAGCCAACATAATCACGCAGGATTACATCCCTCTTTCGCTGAGAACTCGGTGTTATAAAAGTCTCCTTAACGAGGCTGTGCTGCTTTGATGCTGTGTGAAAAATCAGATCCTGTGTTTCATTCACAGAGCGGCAGAGAAAGGTGTCAGCGCTGTGAAAGCTGGGCCCAGAGGAGTACGAGGTTCAGCTCAAAACACTCCTTTATTATTTATCAGCTGGGTGTCACACTGACACTAAATGTGAGGTGTGAGGATATGTTTCATAATTAGCAATAATCAAAGCAACTTATTGAAAAGATATTGACTAATATTTTATAAGTAAATGTTGAATGTTGATCATCTCAGCCTGACAAACAGAAGTGAGGTTTTGATGAAGATGTGGTGACATTATTATAATTTAAGAAGTGAACACATTTATATAATTCCCTGATCACACCCATCCGATATTAAAATCTTACAGACATATCAATATCAGTAAAATCTTGGTCCAAAATATATGAATCAAATCTTTATAAATAACAATTCAACAAGATATAAATGTCTGTGATCCCCTCACTATAACAATAAACTGCCTCATCCAAATTCATCCCAACTTTAATGTATATATCAATCAATAAAACATGTATCAGAGCAAAATTAATAGAAAAAGAAAACTTTATATTGCCAGATAAATTGGTTATTGGACATTTATACTCCAGATAAGACATATCAGCCCTAAAGAATCCCACATCAGTCAATCCCTTGGTCTCATAACAAAGACAAATTGATTCCTTCCTCTATGTGGGAGAAAATACGCTTCTCTTTTCTGTGGGAAACAGCTTTAATTGCTCACCACTGATAACAAGCTGCAGCCCATAACCACAGCGGTGATTAATTACACGCAGCTGGGCCGGGGAATTAATGAAATATTGCATTAGGGAGGATTGAACAGAGTGATGTGTTCTGAGTTTAATGTTAATGTCAAGTCTAATTGTCACGTGTAAGGAAACTGAGATACTATCTATAGTAATACTACTGAAGCAATCGCTTCAACAAACTGGGATCAAAGTGAAAGCATCACGATGAGGATAATGTTCTGACTTTCAGCTTTAAAGTTGTTTGAGTGTGTTTACGTCCTTATTTGATGGACAGAAGAAACTGCAGCTCTTTTAATACTGTCAAATTTAGGACGCTGCAGCAGGTCCGTCATCCGAAATAAGCTGACAAGATTTCTTTAGGCTAGACATGAAAACCCTCTAAAAAATTAAGAAATGAAAATAGCTGGAGAACAGATTTGTCAGGTCAACTTGGTAAAGCATCACCGGGTGAGATACTAGTGTGTTAATGTCTACAGTCATAAGGATCATCCAGTTGTTGACACCAAAGAATATATGGACAAATGTTAATCATGATGACTTAATAGTAAAATGATGCTCTCATCCTGTTACTTTGTGTCTGTATAACAGGAGTCTACAGCCTTGCTAGGATCTCTGCAATTAGGCACAGCAGTGCGTTGAGTTAAATGTTTACATCCACTTTTTTTTTTAACTTTTTTTTTGGCCCTTTTTGTCTTTACGGTGATGAGGACAGAGACAGAGAGACAGGAAAGTTAGGGAAGAGAGAGAGGGGATGACATGCAGCAAAGGGCCTGAGTCAGATCTGAACCCGGGCCACTGAGGACTGAGGGTCAATGGTGCGCTACCAGGACAGCCACCGGGCAGCCCCAACATCCACATATTAACATACCTACAATGAAAATGCTAACATGCTAATGCTTAGAAAGTATAATGTTTGCCATGTTCACCATCTTAGTTTAGTGTGTTAGCATGCTAACATTCACTAACTCTCACTAAACATAGAGCGGAAAGGAGGATTGTGGGAATGTCATGAGGATTGCAGGTCATAGAAAAATAGTGGACAAACCTGATTCACCACCTCGTGGTTTTCTGCCTCCGCCACTCAGACTATTTTCAGGGTACATCCCTGTTTATCCAGAGGAGTGTGAAGTTTTGTCATAATAGCTGTGTGATGTCTAGGTAATGGCTAAAAAGTGTTTTGTGTGTGACCTTTGACCTTTGACCAACAAAGTCTAATCAGTACATCCTTCAGTCCAAGTAAACATTTATGCCAAATTTGAAGAAATTCCCTCAAGGCCTTACAGAGATTTTGCGTTCACAAGGCCAAAACCACGATTTGTGAGGTCACCATGACCTTTGACCTTTGACCACCATAGCCTTATGAGTTTGTCCTTGAGTCCAAGTGAATGATTTGAAAGGATTCCCTTGAGTAGTTCTCATGATATCACGTTCACAAGGCCAAAATCATGTTTTGTGAGGTCACCACGACTTTGACCTTTGACCACCAAAATCTAATCAGTTCACCCTTCAGTCCAAGCCGGTCGTCTCTGAGATATCGTGTCCACGAGAATGGGACGGACGGACGGATGGACGGATAACCTGAAAACAATATGCCTCTGTCACCGGTGCGGAGGCGTAATAAAAATCTGAAGATGGATTTGGGGGAAAAGCAAAGAAATCACCAGAGTTTATTACAATTCATCCTGAATTAATTTCTGCAACAAAGTTCATGGCAAAGTCAACAGCTGTTGAGACGCTCAACTAAAAAATTAAAATGCCAACTTCATGGTAGCACTGGAGAGGATTCACCCTCTGGGCACCGTTAAAATCCGTACAAATCTGGGTGGCCATCCATCTGACAATTTGTTGAGATATTTCAGTCTGGACCGAAGTGGCAGATCAACAGACGTTGTCATCTGTACAGCCATGTTGTTAGCATGATTAGAACAACATGCTAATATTCATAGTGTTCATCTGATGTGGACTCTTTAAACTCATTCTCACTGTTCCATTTGTGTGATGGAGCACAGAGCCATTACTGTTTTATCCCCCTCTGACTGCACTGTATGTCGAAGCTGTTACTCTCACAGAGCTGCTCCTCCAGTCTTGGTTGTTCCTGAACAGGATGTGGCTTAAATGATGGACAGATTGACTTCCCTCTGGCTTTTAAGAATCACATTACCTGAGATGAGCTCAGAAGCTCTTTGAAACAAAAAGAGCCATCAAGGTAACATGAATCCTTCAAACTGCTCTCCGCATCCATCCACAGCGCACACGGAACAAACATACGAACATGAATCGGCTGCAGAGGAAATGGATAAAGAACATTACGCCTTTGTCAATACGCATCCGCCTTCACTCATTCTCACCACATCCACATCCAGGCAGACTCACATCTACGCTGCCGTTTTTCCAGAGAACTTCACAAATCCAAATCAATTCATTTACAAATATTGTGAGAGTGGTGAGAGACAGACGTGATTAAGTGGCAGGCACAGCGCGGGTCATCTTCAGATGGCACCTACGCAGTGGCAGCTGTGACTCAGACATGTCGGCTGTTCTACTGTGACAGCCTCAAATGCCACCTGGACAAGAAGCTAAAATAAACACTATTTGTAATGTGACCGACATGCAAAAAGAACATTATACTTGTGCAACACTGTGAGAGTCTGTGAATAGACCATTGAACTCCACGAGCGGGCAAACAGAGATTAGAGTGAGCATCAGCCTCTCTCTGTCTGAACTAAATGCATTTTTCTTTGTGATTGATGAGAGCCCGACAACTCCTGCTGTAGTGACACTCGATACTTGCTTTCAGGTTTACGCCACTAAACGCTCTGCTTTTGTTGCTGAGCCATTAGCAATAGCATATATACTTTCAAAAGCTTACAACAGGATGACATCCCCTGTGGGAGTAATGAAAGCAAAATGATTTTTAGCAACATTTATTGTATCTCTAAAACAAACAGTACGAGTGTATGTTGCTCATCAAGATATCTTAGGACACTGAAGCTGTGACATGGTGTCGATCTTTGCAGGAAATATTATTCACAAATGAGGAGAAACACAGCAGCAAGTGCAGCACCAACATTGTAAAACGGGAGACATCAATTAACTTTCTTAACATTGTTTTAATGGATTATTAGTTTGTTTTTCTTGCCTATATGCGCATGTATACTCTCCTCTTCTAAATTAATATACAGCGTGATTTACTCCTGCAGCCTTTCAAGCACTCGTGCTGTGAGCACCTTCGAGTGTAAACCTTGAACAGGATGTGTGGGAACACTTCACCAGCTCTGTATTTCGGTCATGAAACTGCATTTTCTCTATTTTCAGTATTTCGAACAAGCGAAAACTGCCCGTCACATTATTGAACAGTCTGCTGTACCTGTGGAGGTAAATAGATAAATGTGTCATCTTTTGTAATATGTAATATGTTATTAAAAACAAAACATATGTGTGAAGTCACAACGGAGAAGTTGGATCCTGGAGACTGCAGAGCTTTTTCCAACAACTCATAAACATGAATAACATGGTTTTATCTGTGTCATACAACGACATGATTACAACAATGAACATGGTTTTGCACTCATGGCATGTTTCAGAAGTTCACTGAAGAAAAAACAGGGCTGAAACAATCAGTTGATTAATTGAACAGAACAGAAATGTAATACTATTTTGAAAATCAAATGCGAAAAAAAATACTAAAGATTCTCTGGTTCCAGCTTCAAATTGAGAATTTGTCATATATGATGAAGATTTTATAGACAAAGCAGTTAATCAGGGCTGCATTTGACAGATCAGTTGAAAACAATAGTTATTTGTAGCCCTAATTCATACGCTCTGTGTGCTCCGTTACCAGTTTATTAGGTACACCTAGCTAAAACCGATGCAGTCTAATCCAACAGTCCTGCAATAAATCCTCCGTCATCAAGGTTATAATGTTCAGTTTGTGTTGAAACTGTTTTAAAGATGCCAAGTCTGACCGTCATACACTGCTTTGCTTACTGTACTTTGTACCTTGGCACGTGACAAATAAAACTTTGTCATATATCGTATATCCTAATTTTGGATATCACCCGAGCTGTGCTTTGGTCGAGGGTTTGTAAGATTTTCCTTTTTAAATGTTGTTATAAAGTGAGCAAATTAAAGAGGATGTTGATTGTGCTCCTCTCTTGACGACGTTGTCTTTCAGTTCCTGTTTATTCCCACCAACTGTATCCACTTGCACCACTGGTCGGGCGAATGCCACGTGACTGAGTGATGAAGTTACAGTGTAACTGTAACGTTAACTGATGCGTTTCTTTAATCTAGCTAAGTTGAAAAATGGAGAGAAAGTATAAATCAGGCGGAGCGAGAGAGTGAGAAAATGTTAGTTGCATCCTGTGCTCCTCCTACACCTTATTTCTCATCTTGCTCGTCCTTCCAACACAACCTTACTGCTAGCTCTCCTAGCCTGACAGTGGCTAACGACGAGGCTGTAGATCAAAGCATGGCATGGAGGAGAGCAGAGTGACGTTTTAACAATGCGACGGGATACATACAGACATCGTTAACCTGTTAGGATCTTTTGGTTCTATGGAGGATGGTGGAATATACAGATGCACTAGACTCCAGCAGGCTGAGCAGGGGCGACAACTGGTGAGTGAAACATCCACAATTAGTCTGTACTATCTTAAACGTTGGTTATGATGAGATCAGTCAGAGTGTTAGATCATCCTGTCGTTTGACTCCACGTTTACCGCATCTCAGCACCTGTCTAGACTGTCTTCTTTGTATTTGAACAGGCCTTGAAAAGAGACCTGCCACGTCTACTTTGTGTTCATGTTATTCTGATGTAAGACAGAGCAATCATGCACACTGGGCATGCGTGAGCCGGTGTAAACAGGAAGTAGATTGTCTACTCTGCAGTTGATTGGTTGCAAGGTCAGTAATGAACTCAAAAACCTGTGTGTGTTGTGGACGGGAGGTGAAAACGTAGCAAAAGAGATGCGTTTTAAAATGAGAACGTGCTGGTGTGGACATAGCATGAGACGGTGCACCTGCCTGGCGTGTCTTGAGAGTGCACTGCCCCCCCTCTGTGTTGAGTCTAGCTTCGCCCCTGGATCATCCAGCTGTCACTTGAAACTGGTGGATCAGTGTTGCCAGGAACAAAATGTGCAGCAGCAGCAGCAGCAGCAGAGTTTATGTTTTCTGGTAGATTTTTACTACTGAATAACTAATCTGCACAGTCTCAGATCAATGTGGACACAACTGAAATCTGGATTCCAGTGCACTTAACAGGTTTGAAAAGTGTCCAGACTTGACAGCAAGATGTTGCTGTTGTTTAGTGTCTGTTAATTGTTTTATTGTTGTTTGACTGTGTCCTGTGTTGATTTTATGTTTCCATGGAGGACTGTCCACTATCCAGTACTGATACTGAGAGAATGAAATAAAGTAAATAGAAATTGTACAGACTGACTCTGGCTGACTCTTCGGATCAGTGATATATACAAATCAGGCAATTGTTTAAAACCTTGAAATGAAAAGTGTAGCTACAACGCAGACAGTTCAGATACATCAAACACGGACTTCTAGTTGTAGGCTACCTGTAGCTGCTGCAAGTTGATGAGCCTGTAGAGACACCTGTTGATGAGCACATGTGCGCCTTTTTCCCTGAATGGAAAATCACTTGCAGGCTTTTTATGGTCTCACTCTGACATATGGCCAATAACGCGCTGAGAGGAGGGAACAGCTGGTGAACTCACCCTGGCTGCTCTGGAGGAGTACGGGTCGTCAAACAGGGCCCAGAGCTTCGGCTGCCAAACTTCGCAGCAGCCCCTCGACCTATTGGGACAGTCCTCGATGCCGAACCGCCTCGGCATCTCTTTGTCGTCGTCGGTGTCCTCCGGGTCCGGCGGTTCAAATATCTCCAGGGCCTCCTCCGCGTCCCGGTGCTGGCGGTAGGTCATCCAGCAGCACGGCTCCACGTCGGTCTCGTCTATCCCCCAAAACGCCAGCTCCTCCTCGAAGAGCGGCCCGCAGACGTCTGCCGGGCAGTGGAGCTTGCCGGTCCGGTAATAGTTGAGCACGTAGGCGAAGATGCCCGGGTGTCTGTCGAAGAAGAACTCGGTGGCACTCGGGGGCGCAGCGTCCGAGTCGGAGCTGACCTGCGTGTCCGGGTCTGCCAGCCACGCCAGGCGGGTCCCCGGCAGGGTCCTAAGGGTGCTCTTGTAGGTTTCATGGCGGGTGCCGCCCACGTTGATGATAATTTTGTCCGAGTCTTCCCCTCTGGCCATCTCCTCCTTCAGACATGATTTAGACGGAGGTTTGTTGCCAGACTTGCGCCCTCGGTAAGACGAAACACACACCGAGCTTATCATTGAGAAGCAGGGAGCTTCTGGCTGTTCGCCCCTCCGTTACAAACTGTTGTCCACTCAAATATCAAATAATTAACGCAGAGTGCGCCCTCATTTCAGACCCCGGTCCTTGTAACGGTCTGTGTGGCTCATTTATCCAGGAGATGATGATCCAGACACCAAAGTGAGACGCTCAGTAAAAAAAAAAAAAAAAACACCTGTTACAAAACTCAGCCGGGTGCCGAGACAAAACGCAGGTATGTGTTTTTAAATGTCGAATAGATTTGCACAATGTGACTTAAACTGGTGCCTCCAGAGGTTGCACTTGTTTCCCGTCCATCAACACAAGCTTACTGCCAATAATAAATCAGATTATTGGTTAATTACACGCGGTAGTACAGGGCCTGCAGCGTGAACCACTGAGCCTCAAGTAACAGTCACTCCTCACCCTCTGTTAGACAAAATCGTATCCAAATTCTGCAACGCCAAAATCCACAACTGTTGCTGACAACTTTTCCCTTCTCCACACAAGACGGAAGAAGCCTGAGAAAGAAGGATCCAGCCGTACATTTAATCGAGCACGGAAAAATCCCAGCAGCTCTTCCTGCTGAACGCGCTCAGCTTGCGTGCCAGATGTGGGGTTTGTTTTCCAGCTGGGGATCTGTTGCTTCACCACAAGTAGCCTGTCTTCCCTTAGCGACACACACCCACTTGGACGGTGCGTTTAACAACAGGCTCCACAGTTTAACTCTTTGGCTGCCGGCGGGGGTTGGCGCATTATAGAACCACTCCCTCTAATTAGACCAACATGACGCGCTGATGAAGTGTCTTATCTGTGCGTGCGTGTGCATGTGCGTGTATGTGTGTGTGAGCACTAAGTGTCTCAAACCTTTAATTTATTCTGTTGTGGGCTGCTGTGTATCCAGGTCCGGGTCATCATGGGAACATGCTGACCTGCACTGCAGCAACAGCTTCAGATTTAATGAGTCATATAGAAAACATAGCAATAAGTACAAACAGCACAGATGTTCTCCGTAGTGTCGGCGACCTCTCACTCCTATTGCATGGGGTTTGTTTAGGTCGTACAGGTGCTTTTGATGTGTCTACTCCTGCATGTGGAAATGTAAGGGACATACTGTAGTTGAATACACTGACTTATGGAAGATTACAACTATATAGCAAGAAGATCTGCACAGAAACAACTCCGGCATTTACTGTTGTTGTTTCACTGCGTGGCACGCACAGACAACTACACAAACAAACCTATTAAATTAGGCAATTTCATCACCCTGTGTAGTGATGATAATGTTGAATGATCAGCAGTGGTCACTAAAGGTCAACTGAAAGATCCAGATGTGATGTTGTTGTCATTTCCAGGAGCTCATTGTTATTGTAAGTCTGATCCAACAGGTAGCTCTCAGTACTCCAATGTGTTTAGAAAAGTCATGATGTTGCTGACACAGCCTGTTATTGCCACCTAGTGGACCCTTCAGTGAACAACATGTCTGAACGAGCTTCTGGAATGAGCTGTTCAGTGGTAAAGATAATCATTTGGTGATTATCATTTGGTGACTGTTCATATGCTTTACTCAAATACCAAAGAAATAAATATCTAAAATACCAGTTACAAGCAAAAGCAGGATATTCTATTCAAAATCTTCAAAGGAGAACTCAAGGTCTTTTTCCAGGTCTTGGGGAGTAGGCCTAATACAGCATGTGCAAAATAGAAATAAGTAAATCAAGATAAAAATCCTTAATTGTATTATCAGAAGAAATTACTTAAAGTATAAAAAAATAAAAGAAGTCATAATGCTGAGTGGATGATAAAAGTGTGTACAATCTTAAGCCCCAGCACATTCATAGAAAGAAATAGAAAGATGGAAGATGTGCTGCATTGAAGCGTCTAGCGGGGGAACCTGCTTTATTTGTTACTCTTTTTTTCAAATATTGAAGTGTGACCCCCTGTGATCTAATGTGGTCAGTTCTCCTTACAGCTAGTTACAATATGTAATGCGTGTTCTCTAAACAGGTGACAGGTCCAGCACAATACAACACTCTATAAAGAGTAGCCTATATTAATACAAAAAGAAGTGTAGGCCTCTGCATTGGGTCTTTATAATATAATAGTATATTTTATGTCATGTTGGTGGGAATCACTGCCAGTATTTTACTTTACACAAACTAATACAATTTCAATAAAATAATACTTCCTTAAAGAAATACTTACATTGCCAATCAGTCTAGTAAGCATTAGCAGCTGGTCTTGGTGCAGACATATGAAGCTGGTTGCTATGGAGAGCCTCTATATTCAAGAAACTCGTTCTGAAATCCTGAATTTCACTCTGAGACATTGGAGGTGAAAACTACCAAACTTTCAATCAATGATTCCTGGAAAAGTGCGCAAGCATTCACCGAACGAAGAGCCCCAGTTGACCTCATGTAGGACCAGCATGGACCTTGGAGAGTCTTTTTTTTTTTTACCAGAGCAAACGAGGCAGCAGGAGCTGTGATTTCTTTCTTCTGTTGTTTGCTTGCTTGTATGGACAGTGGACTGTTTTACCTGTGTACAATACATTCCAATACAGGTTTGTTTCAAGTTTGATTTTGATTGTGGAAAATTGGTCACTAAAAAGGCGATCTGTTCGGATGTCAACCACAGTTTTACTGTGGAAGTCAGTGGAGATATTAGAAATGCCTCCAACCTCCATCCCTTTGAATGAAGCTCCACTGATCTGTGAGGATTAGATGTATGAAGCACCTGCTGGGGACACGGTGGGAGGCAGATTGTCTCTGTGTCCCATCCTGGGAGAATACAGGGTCCAACAGCTCCTGCCTGGAAGTTCACAAAAGACTGAAGTGTATCTCAGCTCACCGCCCTGCACCTCGCTCAGCAGAGAGATGAGGTTAAGACATCATCACTGATCAGAGGAAGACAATAAAGACCATCCCGTATATCATCCTGTGGCCCCAGCATTATGCAGGACCACAATTCAGCCACTTTCCCTCATATCCTGTCAGTTTAACTTTCTCCTGTCCTGTGTTGCCATGGCAGCCAGTCACATCATTGCCCCAAGTTGTTGAGATGCGGTTTTGCCTGCAATTCCTTATGCTGGCCTCTGTCCCTCCACTGGGAGCAGCACAACATCTGTTTTCAATTTCTCTGGTTGTATGTACGGCACCTGACCCACTGACTGTCCTCCTGCAGCTCTTCACGCTCTGCCTGGATGATGATGTGTTTGTTCTGCTGACTGTGCGTTTGGTTCTGCCTCGGTCCTGCTTCGCACTTGAGAGTTGACAGTTGAGAGTTGTGGATAGAAGTGTGGAAGTGTGGAGCGGAGGTGTGTGCTAGAGTGCTACGTCAGATTGGGGCTTTGTGGAGTGGGCTGCAGCAGGCCATTGTTTGGCCAAGGTGGTAAACCACCCTGACTGTGACACATCTCATGTTGTGATCAAGCGAGTTTGT
Organism: Seriola lalandi dorsalis; assembly: GCF_002814215.2. Classification (NCBI taxonomy): domain Eukaryota; kingdom Metazoa; phylum Chordata; class Actinopteri; order Carangiformes; family Carangidae; genus Seriola; species Seriola lalandi. The sequence continues at coordinate 4,287,835 of NW_019525414.1, read as the reverse complement.
ACTGACGTCCTGAACAGTATCCACACTCAGTAAATATGTGGTATTTGCTGTATGTAATAGTCTAATAATCTTTCAGCCTGTGTTTTGATTTTTATGATGTCACAGAGGTGGTCTTTGATTGGAGAAGTGGCCCACCATACCTCCATAAAACACTGTGGTAAACCCTGCAGCTCTTGAATGTCCACCAATTGGCATTAATTAGGTTATTATGGGATGTGCTGCAGGGGCTCCTGGTGTTGCTAGGAGACTGGCATTTACCGAGTACAGAAGAAATAAAAACTCTGATGTTCAGGGGACATTTCAGGTCAGGTTTAAATTATTTATAGTCAGTTAGACCAGACTGAGGTCATGCTGCTGTGTTCAGCGCCGCTTCACAAACTGTATGTGCTGTAACATTTATACTGTATGTGTCACAGTATGTGACGTATTTTATTTACAATTTTATTGTTCATTGTCTATATGTATGCTAAGCTAACGTTAACTACTAAACCGGCACCTGTTGCCATGGTGACAGTAAACGTTCATGTTGCGGAGTGAGGGAATGAAAGCAGGGTGCTGGATTTTATACACTGTGATGATGATGGAGATACATTTTAAATACACCACATTTATGATTTTTGTTTTGGTGAGTAACATACAGGGAAATACAACTAGCACTTCTCCATATACAACTGTTATTGTAAATATCCAGTCAGAGATGGCAGAATAAATATTAACATAGATAATAACATTGTTAATGTTGAGATGTTAGACTCAGTGGCATATTTTAGAATAGATGTTCATTCAGAAAGAATAAACACATGGTCTTCTGGGGGACAGCTAGCTGCTGTGTGAGGCGACTTACTCCCCCAACACCTATATGGGCTCAATTTAGGGTCAAAATGATTTTGAGCTTGTAAAGTAATGTTTACAAATAATTCCATAGTTTGTAGTTTGTAAATCAACCTCTGTAAACCTGTGAAATACGTCTGCATGAGAAATTTTGTAGTGCACACGTCACAGACTTTAGACGACATGAAAAGCATTGTCTTGTAATGCTTCTAATTATGCACATAGCGTTAATATATCAGAGTCTGATGTTCTTCCCTTAAAGACTGCACCATCTAGGGCTACTAATAAGATGAATGCACATTTTTATTTCAGATGGTTTTGTGTCTTTGGATGGAAAAGATACCTGTTAAGATTTTGTGATCTGCAATCAGGGACTACTGAGAGTTTTATTGTGGAGAGCATTTTGCCTATTTTATCCCGAACTGCTCAGGACAGAGATCTCCTGTGCTCGTCGTGGTGTTGGTTCCTCTTTGGGTGTCAATCATTTCTCTTATCTGATCAGGTGTGTGAGGAGATTTTAATGGGTCCATCCTCAGCTGCCAATTCAAGAAGTAGACATTATCCTGGAGACTGTCTTGGCTGGGACAAGGGTTTGGAGAGAAGGTCCACCACTATTGTATGTGGGTTCAAACTAGACAAGTGCGCTGAATCGCACCCTAAAGTAACAGGTGTAAAGAAAACTTACAATAAAAGGCTTCTGGCCTCATCTGAAGAGGGATGCTGTAATGCAATGTAAAACTTCTGTCTACTATATCATTTCTTTACAATGTTCTTATCTCATGTTCGAGCTGCATCACAATCAAATCCATGAGGGGGAATTTAACATGGTAGAATAAACTTCAATTATGAATTCAAAGTGGTTGAGGCCCAACTATGAAGAAGTGGACTTGATCACCACCTGCTGGTTGATGAGCAGAAAACCTCAAGCGAACACTGGTGAGTAATTCACTATTCAAACATCACAGCCACGTCCTGCGTCATGTGTGTTAAATTCGAATAGAAACATTACTGACTGACTAACTCCAATGAATGATTATCGTACATATTTATAGTAAGAAATAATGTCAACAAAACAGAACAATATTTACAGACCTGATTTAGATATGACCCTAAATATAAATAATCCATTAGTATAATATTAATGTAATAAATATAAGAATTACAACTATTCAATCTTTTAGGGGTAACATAGTTTCTTTGTGGAGCAAACAAACTAGAAAAAAGTCTCATGTGAATCTTTGTGTAAAGAAAACAATTGATTTTATTCTGTCCAATAAGCAATAAAATGATTCTGAGCTTCAGTAAGTGTTACTGAAGCAAACATGTGTTACATTACTCAGTGAATTAACGGTACCCTGTCCAATAAACAAAATCACCACCTCCAATAGGATAATACCTGAGACTGTGGTGATCAGGTATAAGATCAGGAAGATCAGGGAAAAGCATGGCTGGATTAACCCACTATGGGCACTAGAGTAAAAATTATCTGTTGCCCCTTAATGCCTCCTCTTTGCCCGACTCTGTGTGTTCTACACCAAGTGTGATGAAAAACCATGTAGCCCCAGGTTTGATGTGTGTCCATTTAAGATCATTACAGAAGTGAAAGGGAAGATAGGCAGGGCCCATTAAGATGCTCATCATTTCACTTGATGTTTATTAAATAGTGGTGCATGTTTTGGGGTCTGGGGCCCTATCGGGTAGCCTGGCCCTTTTCTCTTTTTTTTTTTTACCAATTATCATCAGAGCATCTCAAGAATTAAGTGACCACAAGCCACTTATCAGTCATTGATTTTTATTTTCTTGTAGCTTCAAATCACCTGACATCTCAAAACATTCATTAGCCTGTCTCTTTAAAGTACTTTTATTAAGACAGAAAACAGTGAAATTACAACATTTGTGGTAGCAAACAATAAGGCAAAAGCATTTCTGTAAACAACATACTGACATCCATGGTTTTAATCTACTTCCTCAATAGTGGGGCCCTGAGAGTTGCCTCCTGCCTGGCCGCCGCTGCCTCCTGGTGCTGCTCCCTGGTACATCTTTGTCACAATCGGCTTGCACACCTTCTCCAGTTCATTCTGCTGATGCTCGTACTCGTCCTTCTCTGCCAGCTGATTGTTCTCCAGCCAGGAGATCGTTTGGTTGCACTTGTCGATGACCATCTTTTTATCCTCCTCCTTAATCTTTCCTTTCATACTGTCATCCTCGACACTGCTCTTCATGTGGTAGGCATAAGACTCCAGTGAGTTCTTTGCTGAAACCTTCTCCCTCTGCACGTCGTCCTCTGCTTTGTACTTTTCAGCATCCTGTACCATCCGATCAATCTCCTCTTTGCTGAGGCGGCCCTTGTCATTGGTGATGGTGATTTTGTTTTCTTTGCCGGTGCTCTTGTCGACAGCGGACACATTCAGAATGCCGTTGGCGTCAATGTCAAAAGTTACCTCGACCTGTGGTACACCTCGGGGGGCAGGAGGGATACCTGTGAGCTCAAACTTGCCCAGGAGGTTGTTGTCCTTGGTCATGGCTCTCTCGCCCTCATACACCTGAATCAGCACACCTGGCTGGTTATCTGAGTATGTGGAGAAGATCTGGGTCTGCTTGGAGGGGATGGTGGTGTTGCGTTTGATTAGCGGCGTCATAACTCCACCTGCAGTCTCAATGCCCAGAGACAAGGGAGCCACGTCCAGCAGCAGCAGATCTTGGACGTTCTCCGAGGTGTCGCCCATGAGGATAGCAGCCTGGACTGCTGCACCGTAGGCCACAGCTTCATCTGGGTTGATGCTCTTGTTCAGTTCTCTGCCATTAAAGAAATCCTGCAATAGCTTCTGGATTTTGGGAATTCTTGTGGAGCCACCAACCAGGACGATTTCATGGATCTTGGACTTATCCAGCTTGGCATCTTGAAGGGCTTTCTCAACTGGCTCCAGTGTTCCCCTGAAGAGCTCTGAGTTGAGCTCCTCAAAGCGTGCCCTTGTGATGGAGGTGTAGAAGTCGATGCCCTCGAACAGAGAGTCGATCTCAATGCTAGCCTGGGTGCTGGAGGACAGGGTCCTCTTTGCTCTCTCACAAGCCGTCCGCAGTCTCCTCACCGCTCTCTTGTTTTGGCTGATGTCCTTCTTGTGCTTTCTTTTAAATTCCTCTACGAAGTGGTTGACCATCCGGTTGTCAAAGTCCTCCCCACCAAGGTGTGTGTCTCCTGCAGTGGATTTTACCTCAAAGATGCCATCCTCAATGGTCAGGATGGACACGTCGAAGGTGCCTCCACCGAGATCAAAGATGAGCACGTTGCGCTCACCTCTTTTACCTTTGTCCAGGCCATAGGCGATGGCTGCTGCTGTGGGCTCGTTGATGATCCTCAAAACATTCAGTCCAGAGATTACTCCTGCGTCCTTGGTGGCTTGCCTCTGAGAGTCATTGAAATAAGCTGGCACTGTGATGACTGCATTTGACACCTTCTGTCCCAGATAGGCCTCGGCTATCTCCTTCATTTTAACCAACACCATGGACGAGATTTCCTCTGGGTAGAAGGCCTTGGTCTCACCTTTATACTCCACCTGAACTTTGGGCTTTCCGTTATCGTTGATCACCTTGAAAGGCCAGAGTTTCATGTCAGATTGGACAATGGCGTCGTTAAACTTTCTACCGATGAGTCGTTTGGCATCAAAGACTGTGTTGGTGGGGTTCATGGCGACCTGGTTCTTGGCAGCATCTCCAATGAGCCTCTCTGTGTCAGTAAAGGCCACATAGCTGGGAGTGGTCCTGTTGCCCTGGTCGTTGGCAATGATCTCCACTTTGCCATGCTGGAAAATCCCAACGCAGGAATAGGTGGTGCCCAGATCGATGCCAATGGATATTCCCTTAGCTGAGGACATCTTGCTCGGTTCTTTAAAGTTCCTAGAAAAATTATGGAGAGATCACATGTAATTTTTTTATGCTACACTAATCACACCACTGAAGTCATTCAGAATTACTAGATTATTGATGTCGGTAATGTTGATGTTTGTTGGCCATCATTTTTATCTAATTATCAGGCAGAGATACTATGTCAAAGGTGTGGTTAAAAGTAAGGAAACGCTGACTTAAAAACCTTATTATTAAGGTTTTATTTATTTATTATTTATTAAGGTATCTGCTCCACGACAAAAATATAAATGTAACATATATTTTCTCCGAATTATAAACCTTATCATTTTAATTTATGTATTCTGTGAATTAGAATTGTTTTCTATTTTGAAAATGAAAAAGAAAACCACAAACTTTAAGTAATTTTAAATGATCGAATACTCAAATTCAACTGTTTAGTTAATAGAATTTGAAATTAACTTCATATCACCATTAACAAAGACATAATGTAAAGCAGAATTGATGCATTAGTACTAAGTTAAAGATTACATTAAAGCCTGAGGATGCACCCCACACCATCAGATACGTCATAACATTAAGAAGCTTGCAGTAATGCTTCCGTTCAAAGCTGTTTAACACATAAATCTAAAATCTGATCAGTTGCTACTTACTTTCACTGATAAGCGTTTTGTTGCTCAGAGAAGTCGAAGGATCTCAGCAGAGTCCTTTCCCTTGTGTCAGCCTTTGTCTCTGTGTCGCTTTTCTGAAACTAATGCCAGACCCATTGCTTATATAGTTATAACCGGGTTTCCAGAACACTCCCAGCCTCCCAATCCCCTCCTCCAAACTCAGTGACTCAACTGTTAATATTAGCAACTAATGCAGCTGGCCTGGTGCGAGAGAGCCGGTGAATATTCCAGAGTGGGACAGTAGTTTGACCCTCAGCCAGAAGGGCTGACTGTGAGGGAACACGATGTAGAGAATGCAGCAATAAGGCTCCTTCAGGGTGACATGTTGAAGTGTTACCAACTTTATCACCATAATAATGGATGCAACTACTTCAAATGTTCACTTGACACGTCCTCTTTTTCATTCTCTCTCATTTTCTTGGTACAAACCCAGTTTGACATGTTGAGAGTTACTTTTCTCTGTTAAAAGGACTTTGCTTTATTGCTGATTTAATGCATTCTTTTACATACATAGTATACACTTGTGCATTTTGATCAAATTAAGACAGTGACAATAATATGGCAAACATAAAGTCTAAGATTTTTCACAAGATATAGCTCATTCAGTAGAGTTACACTTAATACCAGAAGCAGTGGAAGGAAGACATTAAATGTACCACAGTGGCTGTGGTTTTACAAAAGAGGAATGTTCATTTAATTAAGGTCAGTGCTGATATTTGCTTATTGTAAATGATTTAAAAGGCACATTCATAGCATGGCCTTAAAGGTATTATCCAGTCAAAACACTCTTCAGTGAGAGGGATCGCAGCTGAAATTTGAGTGAGCAAATGGAAACTTGGTATGAAATGAAACAGCAGTTTGAAAATGTTTTTCTGGCCCCTTCTCCACAACTTTTCCTCACTTCCTTTTTTAGGAACGCATACAGCCTGTTATCTTTAACATAACATCCTAATCTGTTATTAGCACATTAAACATCTCTTTGCTTCGCAGCTGTTGAGGAGAAGCTCTGGGCGCTTCAAGATCATTTTACGGTGAGCGCTGCATGCCAACACCGCCAGTCAGGAATTTAAAATGAACTCCAGCCATTTGCACTCTATTACAGTTTCTTAGAATAAACAACACCGGATTGTATTTTTTATATAACAAGTGGTATTAATCACCGTGCTTTGTTGTAATGATAAGGATGACTGGATGTTACCTTTTAGGGCATGTATGCAGATACCATTCAGTGAGATCATTTAACGCATATAAAACAAAACATTTCTAAAAGAATGTACATTGTAATACAGAGTTTTTTTTTTATGGCTCAACCTAAACTCATGGAATGTACTAATAAAATCTTAATGCCAATGACAGACAAAACATAAATGTTATCTTCTGTTCCATTCTTACGGCCATTATTTGGCACTGTGCGTAAATAGGGTAAACAAACAAATCTATAACTCTACGTGATCTAGTAACAGAAGCAGGAGCAACTAAACAAGAACATACACATGAAAGCATGCAAGCAGGCTTTGTTTTTAAACACGTGACAAGACATGTAAAATGTTAGTCGGTTATACATTATATATTTCCTACATGTCTTATTTGTCATATTTAACACCATGTCTGAAGTGCTATTAATAAGTTACATTCAGCATAAGTAAAATAATTCCTCCTTTTTTGTAGCAATTTAGAAAATAAAATAGATATCTCTGTTTATCCCAGGGCAACTGTGTTTTGAGGATCACACCACGCCATCAGACACTCTCATTAATACCTGTGAACGAAAGGTACACATGTAGATTTATTACACTAACACATTGTGGTAAAAAAAATAAAATAAAGGGGAATAGTTGGTGATAAAAAAGGGTGAAAGTCGAAGGACCTACCTGTAATAATTGGGTTTGAAGGGGCCGTTCTTGTTGAGGCCCATGTACTTGGCCTGCTCATCAGACAGCTCTGTCAGGTGGGCATCAAAGTTTGGTAGGTGCAAACTGGCCACATACTCATCTGGCAGAAAGACACAGATTGCAGTCTATATTTTCTAGATGGAAATGTTCTCCAGCACAAAGCATAACTTCTTCAATCTGCTGTATCGTGTCATTTTATGGTCGAGTCACAGGGTGGCGTCAATGAGCAACTTATAGGTGAACTAGTTCTAAATGTTTATAGTATATAACCTAAAACTGCTTCTTTTCAACACATTTATATCATGGTTCATGTGCTCAAGCTAAAGTCATGTGCTACAGTTAAAGAATAGTTTCTGTGTAAACAGAGTCAGTTCTTACCCATCTTCTTAGGCAGGAGATACACATCCTGTTTATAACGTCCCTCTGGGGCATTGAACAACTCGATCAGAGCCAGAGCCTACAAATAACACAGACCACACACTGGCTGTAAGACTCACTGAGGCCAACAGGAAACTACATGTTACTGCAGAATAGCAGGGTGGTGGTGGTGAGAAGGAAAACTTCTTCCTTCAGCTGCAGCTAAAGTCCAAGCATCTGACAAAACTACCAACCTGAGTTGTAGCAGTGATGGACAACACGAACGTAGGCACAGTGGAGCAGCTCAGATTTAAGAGGCGACCCTGAGAATTAATAGAGAGCAAGTATGAACTGCACTGAACAAAAACAACAGGTCAAAGTTTAAGGTAACATGTCGTTTGAACCACAGAGCGAATTGGCTGAGAGCCCTAAACTGAGGATTTTATCCCACATGCTAGATGACCCGCAGTTACCATGGCAATTTCTATTATAATATTACATCACCAGAATATTTCACAATGGTAAAATGCTTCTGAGCCTGATGTAAATGCAAGATGTTGTTAGAGTTAAAACGCAAAGAGTTTTGATGGTTGGTTCAAGTTTATCAGTGATAATTTTAAGGTTTTAAGGTATGTAGGAGGGGCATTACCTCTGCCAGCAGGACCACCCTCTTTCCATCTGGCCAGATGATGTGGTCAACCTGAGAGCGAACCCTCTCCCAGGTCAGCTCAGGGCTGCGCAGACTCGCCTGAAGACATGAAAGACACTCAGTCCTACAGCTGCAGGTAAAAGTATCAAGGTGAGAGGTCTGACTTTGTGCAACACAAATGTGGTCATTTATATATTTACATGTCAGTGTGGAGAAGGAAAAACATCAAGAGAACTCAGACAAAGAACATAAAAGACGTTGCATGAATCATCCCACCATGAGTCAGTCCAGTTCCTTAAGAGGAAGATATTCTGGATTTAAAGCCAGACAAGGTTAAATAAGGAATAGGATATGAAGCCATTTTGGAAAAGTCTACTGGGCCATATTTAGACTTAAAGAACATGTTTGTTTTTTGTTTTTTTTAGAAGAGTTGGAAACGTATTTTCTGAGGGTTGAATGTGTGAAGAACAAAGTTGTGCGACTTGTTTTACTTCTGTTGGACTTTCATTGAAGCTCCCTCTGGCCTGCGCCTCAGTGTGTGTGCAGAGTTGGAAATTTAAATAGAAATTGCCCTGACACATATATTCAAAACGCTCACCCACACAGAGCTACATAGACATATTACCACATCTATCTCAGTATTGGAGTGTCCCATATTGCAGACGATGCAGCCGTTCTTCATTCGGTCAAGCTGTTCTCTGGTGACGACGTTCTTGTTGCCTGTATTAAAAGAAAAAGAACAGTGATTGAAGAGGGAGTAAGACATATAAGTGGGATCATGACTTGTTTGACTGTCAATGAACTAGCACACAGACCCAAAAATCATTTTAGCATTTAAATGAAAAGGCTGGTTTTGACGCAGAGAGCTCAGCTGCGATATTGAAATGAAATGTGCATTTGTGGGCTGGAAACATTGTGACTATCAAAGCAGAAGTAATGGACGTCACTGCATGAGGCAGAGTACCAGTGCAAGTTATCACCACGTCCATCTGCCGAATGACCTCACTCAGCTTGACCACTCGGAAACCGTCCATGCTGTGCGGAAACACATACAGACGTTTTGATTAGTTTCGGCTGCACAAAACACAGTGAAAGCAACTTAAAACGAATTAGCATAACACATTGTTCTTTTAGCATCACAGTTAATCTGATGCACAACACAGAGACAAAGCGGAGCACATCCAGTGATGGAGCGGTGCTGACTGGTAATGGGTTTGTGACTCACCATGCCTGCAGGGCACAGATGGGGTCAATCTCAGTGATGCACACAATGGCTCCGAGGGCTTTAAGAGCAGTGCAGCAGCCTTTCCCCACCTACACACCACAGGACAGTGCAGTAGTTGTAAACACAGATATACAATGTGCAAAAAGAGTCTGCTGCACCAGTGAAAATCCAGTCATTCCATCTAAAGTAAGATTTTTTTTAAATCAAAGAACGATTCACCTCTCCATAACCACACACAACGACTTGTTTGCCTCCAAACATTATATCTGTGGTCCTCTTCAAGCTGGCAGATACAAGCAAAATAACACACTTTAACCCATCTTCATGCTTCAAACACAGCAAGTCTTCACACTATAAAACCAGACAGTGTGGAGCTTTCTGGACGATTCATTCTCCTCACCCATCCAGGATAGATTCACGGCAGCAGTAAAGGTTGTCGAATTTCTGCTTGGTGACCGAGTCGTTCACATTCATGGCAGGGACGCACAGCTTGCCAGCCTTAGACAACTGGTACAATCTGAGAGGACACATGAAGAAAGATGTTTCACCCACACACACACACACAGACACACACACAGACACACACATATCAACACACAGACTGAGCTGCTATCCTCCGTGACCTTACACTTTCCGGAGCGCCTGGATAATTGATTCCAGTGAGGGTTGTACATGCACAGCTGCTGTGGGCTGCGGTCGAGCTCTGTCATGTTTCTCAAATCGGCTCCAGCCTAATCAGGCCGCTGACCTTTTTCAATCTAGAGTCAGCGTGTATTAAAAATAATATGGTTTATATATCTGCCTTTGATACGGTTTGTGCTGACACAGTTTATATTATTCATTAGTAACCGCTTTTATTGGGAGTATGGTTTGCCTCCAGCTCAACTCCATCTAATCTCTAATGTAAAGACCTCATGGAAAAGGATTTTAAAAGCAGTTTACTATCTGTTAAAAACAGCGCTTACAACACTGGGTTTTAATATCTGTATCTCTTTTATTAGCCTTTTTATTAGCTATTAAAAAAATTGTCTTGTGATCTGAAGAGGTCAAATCATCTGTTGCCCAAAGTCAAGTGCATCACGAAAGCTGCTAAATAAATCATGTGGATATATTGTATACAACTTTGTTTGCATTGATAAACACTTGCTTTAAATCTTACATCCTTATACACTTCATGTTGACATCATTTTGTATTTGGTGGTGAAGGCAAGTGGTTTTAGTATCACACAGCACAGAATGGCCATAATATGATTTCAGGAGTCTGATCAATATCAATAACTCAAAAAATACTGCCAGTCTTTCTCATTCGTTGTCCATTATGGGCTGTCACGAGCTGTGGAACAGATGTGAAAATGTTGACATTTCCTGCCAAGGAGTCAGAGCTTTGTCAACCATCCACATTTTACTCATCAACATCATACTGTAAATGGCCAAAAAGGACGCACTGGTTGTACTAGAAACTGTTTTTCTTCACTTCCCACGTCATTTATAAAATCAATCAATCAAACTTTATTTGTATAGCACTTTTCATACATGTGAGTACAGTTCAAAGTGCTTCAGCTAAAAAGAAAGGGACAAATCAGGTAAGAAAGAGCTGACAATGAGATACAATAAAATGGATTTAAAAAGCTACAATAACATTAGCAAACAAAAAAGAGAAAAGTAATAATAAAAGAGCAGATGAAACAGAATGAAATACAATGATAAAAGAACAGGCAAAATAGAATAAAATACAATTTAAATCATCATTACAATGAAATAAGTGAATAAAATAAAGTGACTAATGACTAACAACCATATTTAATGAAAAGCCAGGCTGAAGAGGTACGTTGTGAGTTTATGTTTAAAAATTTCAACACTTCCTTGGGGAGACTATCTCGTCGGCTCAGAGCAAAAATCCCCCAAACTCATCAAATCGAAGCCCCATCTCACCTGTGCACCCCAGTGACACTCTCCTCCACGATGCCCCGGACTTTCTTGAAGACGCTGGGATACTTCTTGTACACCCAGTGGGTCAAGTCTCCACCATCATCCAGGATCTAAGAGAAAGAAATCTGCATCAGTGAACCGCGTGATGGATGACCTTCACATTAAACCCCCCCCCACAGTCTCTGCTAGCAGGGTAGAGCCCGGGGATAGCAGAGACCGAGGAGAGACAGACTGAGACTGGTGTTCAATTTATCATGGGGTTGTCAGATTGATACCATATTGGCCTGCCAGCCCTCAGTGTTGACACAGCGATCGATGCACCACCAGAAGTCATCCTCTGACTCACCCTTCCACGCAAACACAGGTACTCCTGCAGGAAGCAAAACACACACACACACACACCTAATGGCAGAGACAGGCAGCAGAGGACAGGCCAGCTGCACAAGCAACAGATCCATTAAGACAGCATTACACAGTGAAAGAACATGTGCTAACTGGTTGCTCTTCAGTTTCAAGGGTTCATGGGTTCATGCTCAACTTTACTGTTACACAACGTATTTAAAACAATATCAGAAATACATGCATCACCACTCTTTTTGGTATTGTACACATCCATTATGGTTGATGTATTGACTATAATTAGTTTATTTTTAGCAAGTGAAAACCATCATGTTATCTGCCAAGTTCAACTAATACAAAGGATTTTTAATTTTCAGAAATAGATACATTTTATGTATAATTTCAACCCACAAACCACACAAAACTTGATAATACAAGGAAGTTGCTGGACTAACAAACTCGCACAGCGCCAAAGATATAATCAAAATGCCTTTATTTTGTCAGGGCATATGTCCAAAACAAAGATCCCAAAAAGGGAGTAAATCGTCGACCAGTTTACTTCCCTTTCCAACCACGCCCTGAGGAAGACCCTGTAGTGGTTGAAACCGGGCTGCATTTTACTCCCTTTTTGGGATCTTTCTTTTGGACATTTTACTCTGATGTGCTCTAACAAAATAAAGGCTATCATGGACATCCTTAGCTCTGTGCGAGTGTGCCTGACATTAGCCCAGCAGCTTCCTCGTGTCTACATTTCAACTTCAAGAGCACCTTGCATTCACCTGGACTCACAACGGCAGAACGGAGAGCACCCGGTATTTCTCTTTGTATTTTTTAAAACTTGATAATACTTGATATTGGTGATGAGCTCCTCTTGTTGCCATGGTACAAGCTGTTTAGAAGCTGCTGACCGTGGAGAGGAGAAGATCTTACCCGTTTCAGCCAGAGCAGCAGCCACCTCGTTCTGAGTGGAGTAGATGTTACAGGCAGTCCAGCGACACTGAGCCCCGAGGGCTACCAGGGTCTCAATCAGGACCTAAGAGGAACCATGGAATATACAGTCACATGAACAGGCAGCAGTGATAAAGAAGAGAAGGACGTATCAAACATCTGCAGTGGACAGGACGAGAGGACGTACTGCTGTCTGCGCAGTGATGTGGGTACAGCCTACGATCTTGGCCCCAGCTAGTGGCTTCTCCCCCTGGGCTCTCTTCCTCAAGGAGATCAGGGCAGACATGTCTGGGGAGGAACAGATTGAGCACAAGTTAAGGGAAAGCTGAAAGGACATAAAAGGTCAGGTTCTGTTTTGGGAGAGAGAAAAAGGATGGACGCTTCTGAATACAAAAATAAGCCCTTTCCACGCGGTGGATGTGCAGTAAATGGCTTTAAAATGGAGACTGATTGAACAACAACGCCAGCAACAGCTGTTGCTGGCCAGGCTTAAAGCCTGAAGAACACTTGACAAGCACTCACGCCTACTTATCACTAACATGGGCAATGTAAACAACCAGAGAGACGGACGACAGAGGAGGGACTACATAAAAAAAACAAACGCTCAAGATGGGAGAGGATGTATCAAAGGAAGAAAATAAGTAACCAGTGACGAATAGAGCCGAGAGAAAGAACTCCGATCATGTTTCCAGAATAATATTGACACTGCCCCAGCCTTGGGTCATAAACTGTTTTGAAATCAGGAGGGAGAGGACCTTTATCAAATAGTGTCTAAGCAGCAGAACAGATGCCATGTGATACGTATCTGGGAACAAAGTCACAACAGGTAGCTCAAAGCTCTCTCTGCATAAATGGTTGATACAGCGTGTTCACGACTGCCTCTGTGCAGGAGAAGTGACTCCATAAGAGACCAAACGCCACAAATCCAGGCTCAGCTCACACCCACTGTGATCAAAGTGCAATGACTGAATCATCAACGGATCCATTTTCTGTCTCCAAACGGAAAATTGTCCATAATCTCTGAAACGCCGGCGACGTGCCCCTGAGGTCAGATATACCTTGCTCTGCGATCTCTATTTCTCGACGGCCAAATTCAGCCTGCTTGATGTTCTTCACGCAGAAGTCGCTGCTGCCGTGGGTGTTGACCTGGGCTTTATCCCGCGGGGAGGTTTCATCATCGGAGCTGTCGGTGTAGGACGCAGCTGGGAAACGGAGAACACAAAAGGTCACTATTGTGGAAAAGCATACAATAGAGCCAATTATGAAACATATACTTCAAATCCATTGTGTGGAAGGCGGAGCTCGTGTGTGTGCGTTTCCTGTATGCGTCCTTGTACATAATGTGTGTGTTTATTGTGAACTCTCCTCTGCTCGTGTGTGTATATTATATATATATACTGTATGTGTATATATATATATATATATATATATATATATATATGTATGTGTGTACTCTTATGCAAATGTGCTGCATTTATAGGTGGGAGTACATACTTCTCTCCAAATACATTAAATACATCAGGGAGTTTGTCAAACTGACTAAACACCTCATGGGAGGAGCCTCGGTGGCTCACCTGGTAGAGCTTAGTCCTAACTGTAGCAGCCGTGGGTTCGAGTCTGACCCACGGCCCTTTGTTGCATGTCATCCCCCCCTGTCTCTCTCTCACTATTACTATCAAAATAAAAGTATGAAGCAACAACCCCCCCCCCCCAAAAAAAAAACATGTCATGGAGGTAGAATGAACGTTTCAGGTGTGCAGTACCTGAGCTGTAGCTGTCTGTGGACGACTGCGAGATGGAGCGAGAGAGAGAGCGGCGGCCTGCCTTGGTGGGGTACTTAGTGAATTCCTGCTTGTCCTCTGTGTTTGCGAACTGGATCTGGAGACAATCAGGACAAAATGGTGCACGACGTAAACACAACATGCTGAGAAACGTGCGCTGCGTCAGGGGAGAGAGGAACAAAAACGTAACATCATCATCATCACACATACACAGCGATACACTCCCGGTTATATGGTGCGGGTAATGTGTCGACACTCTCCCGTTATATATTTGAGCTCTTTTTGCTGTTTCAGCCACTAAAACTGCCCTATCAAAGGTAAATCACCTGAGTCTGTTGCAGTAAATCACAGGTGGATCAGGAAGAGGGGAGCTGATGCTTATTTTTAGATGCTCTCTGCTGCTCTGTGATTTATGCTTTGTTCAAATACACAGGCTTCAGTTGTTGGTGTGGTTCATCGTGTCAAACCAAACCCTTCAAAGGGCCTAAGATCAAAGACCTGGAAACACATAAAGTGGATCAGCACACAGCTTGCCTGGTTATTTTCTGGACTAGCCTTTGACAGAAGAGTCTCAACAATCCAGTGTTTGGGGTTACAACCAGACTTTGATCCAATTTTTTTAAAACTCGTATCATTCAGCTACTAAATAAAAGCTGGTGCCTAGTGTGAGTTTGGCTCTATTCAGGGCTTGGCAGGCTACAATTAGAATTAGGAGCTGACAAATCCACTAAGTGTCATTTTAACGCCCTGAAACTGTAACAATCTGGCAGCAGCAGCAGCAGCAGACAACAGTCAGCTGTCAACATTAGAAGCAGCAGGGAGACGTAACCCACAGGTCCTTGAGTAATCTGGGTCAGTTAGGACAGTGGAGAGTCACTAGTTAAAGTTCAGCAGAGCGGTTTGACTACACCGATCCTGACAGACATAGAGAAGTCAGAAACAGTCTCACTCTGGGTGCAGAAATGATTTACAGTATCTTTGCATACGCAGAAGCCCAGGTGGGTGAAGCTGTAAGTCCTATTTTACTTACACCCTGTGAATACATGGGACTGTAAGAAAACAGCTGTTTCTGGACAGGCTCACAGCTCATTATTCAGCATTTTACTGAAATAGGACGTCTGCAGGTGGATAGCAAGTCCGAACCCTATGATGTCCCAGAGGTTGGAGTATTAATATTACAGAACCAATGCTAAAAACCTATGGTACCTGGACGTTGCAAAGAGCCCGATGAGGCGTTGCACAGAGAGAGAGATCTGCTGGCCGCTCTCTCAGTCCGCCTTTCCGAGAAAACCTGCAGGTGTCTTCGGTGGCTTAGCGGCAAGTGTGTTGGATCAAATCCAAGCTCACCATTTGATGTTGTGCGTCTTGTATTCCTCACAACATTGTATAACGTCACAACATCGTATAATGTCTGGCGGTCAAGAGCGGTGGACTCTCAACATGCTTCTTTTTAATGCAGGCAGGCCTCCTTCATCTCTTTGTTCACCTGTTGTTGACGCTGTTAAGTGATATTGTTGCAGAGTATGTTTTTGTAATGTTGACAGAAATTGACAGTTTACATGTGCTTTTTCTGGGATGATTATAAAACCGGTGAAAACCATGCAAAGGCCTGCTTAATGTTTCTCACACTGACAGAAAATCTTTCTTTTAAATGTAGTTTTAGAATGACATTACACACAACTCTCAGCAGTAAGGACCTTCACTCTGTACTATCCTTCAATGTCTAGATGGGTGTTGTTCTCTTCCTTAAACATTCATGTTGACGTCCTTTCAGATCTCCATTCATTGTGACAATGCGGCAGGATTTCCTTGTTCTCTTATTTTATATGTCCATAGAATGTGTTTGGACTAAACACTAACGTGCAGGCCTGCAGAGTTGACACAACACACAGATGATAAATCCGGGAACACATGAATGCCAGACTAACAACAGTGAGTTGGGTAACATTTGAGTGTGATGTGCACTGCACATATGGAAGACATTAAAGCAGTACTACATTTAAAGGAGTTATTTCTACTGTCAAACACAATGCTGCAGAGAGGATGTTTTTCTGAGTGTGAGCTCACAGCTGAGTGAAACTGGTATGCACAAGTTAGTTACCTGGTATTTACCACTCAAACGTTAGCAGATACAAAAATGTATGATCGCTAAAGAAGTTGACCTGAACACAACTGTACTTCTTCATAGTAGTAAAAGTTACTGCCATGACTTCAATCCATTCAAAATAAAAGAACCTATGGCTGAAATGCTCAAACAGCAGTAACTTCTTCACTTATTCAGTGTTTATATCTTGAGTCCCTCTTTCCATGGGCTGTGACACCTGGGCTTCAACCATCTACTGTGTCAGTAAAAAGAAACTCAAGAAGCTTGTGAGACAGTGTGAACTGAGGAGATCTCTGCATGTCTCTACTTTCACAATTTGGAGTGCACTCGATCTCATACACTTGCAAAATAGCACTTTTAGCTTTGCTTTGCATCAGTTTGGACACCTGAGGATTCAGCACAAGTTTTGCATTGTTCTTCCTCAGTTGATGGACGGCACAATCAGAGAGGAATTTTAAGGAAAACAAGAGGTTAATTAATAATGAATTGCTCAGTGTTACTTAAGGCGGCATTCTGTTTTTGCTACGCCTACACAATGAACTATCACAGTCAGGTGAGCTGCGAGAATAAACTTGACCACTGGAGGAGAAGACTGGACTTCTACCTGCATTTCTGCAGAACATTTCTGTTACAAACTGTGAAAGACAAAGAACTCACTCTACATAAGTGCAAACAGAAGACAGAAAACTTGTAACACGCCAAAAGTAACTCCGGCACATCTGTGTGTGAGATCTGCAGTATCTTTAACTGTGCAGGATGAGTTCTCTGTGATGCATTAGTGGCGACTCACCCTTTCTCTCCCGTGCCCATGTTTGTGTGCCATGGCTGCCTGATCTCTCCAGTTTTCCAGCCTACTTCCCTGTGCCTGTATGTCCTCTGTGTGATGGTACTAGGTGTCCCTGATGCTATTATCCCAGAACACTCCCAGGCAGAGCCGGGGGGAGGTTCCCACCTATTATTCTGATTTCTAATGGCCAACCTGGAGAGGGAGAGAGAGAGAGAGAGAGAGAGAGAGAGAGAGAGAGTGAGAGGCCTGGAGAGAAAGGGGAGGTTGATTCCAACTGAGCCTCTCTCTCTCTCTCTCTCTCTCTCTCTCTCTCTCTCTCTCTCTCTCTCTAACTCTCTAATTTTCTCGGGTTCTGCCCTTGACAACCAGCTGCTAAAGTCAGTAGGTTGTATTTTATGGCAGCTTTTTTTTTTTTAAGTGCTGAGAGAGCAAATGCAGGAACAAATTGCAAAGGCTTAAAAAGAAAAAAATCCAGTATGTACCTATGCACAAACAAGAAACAAGTTCATAAAAATTCACACACACACAGACACACACACACAAACAACAAATTTGGTGCAGCTTTTACTTTCAGTCTGTATTCCTGATTTGGACAACTAAATAAAAGGGGATTGGCGGGAGGAATTAAACCCTGTTTGCATTAGCCTTCTGCTCCATCAATAAGCGGCCCATCCAGTCACCATCTTACAGCTAAAAATACCCTTTCCCTCCCAGATAGCAGGCCAGGTCACAGACTTAAGCTGTGGTGCGACTGTCAGCCGGCAGTGCAAAGGGCTCAATGTGGGCCTGGCATAAGGCAACACCAACTACTTAGCCAGACACCATTAATGCCCTACAGCGCCATCTAACCGAGACGCCACTCAGACGCTATCATTCAGACAGCCTAATCCACACAGGTCTTTGTATACTGACTACTCACAGTGGTCACGTTCAACAAGTCAAAGACACACTGGAATATTATTGCATACAAATTGTGCACTGACAATAGTGTAATGCTCAAATCAAAAAAAGTGCAGTAGTCATACAAGTCTAGTTCTACAATCTGTGCTTCCTGCAAAGGCGCCTACTTAGATCAACACATGCATGACGGATTAAACAGTGTTGTGAAAAAAAACATACAGCGTGCTAATCCTTCCTCCAGAACTGCGTGACCTTTAGGAGAAGCTATAAATTCTACCCACGGCCATAAACTCCAGTCGTCAGAGAACATGAAAATCGAGGTGATGCAAAATCCTACATCCTCATACTTCATAATCAAACAGACGGGAATGTGACACTGATATTTACAATATCAATATCAGTATCATTTTGTTGCCAAAGGTGTAAAATGAGAAGGTAAATATGAAGTAGGACAGAACGCTAAGAACAAATACTGTAGTTAAACTAGTTTTTAAACACCACAGGCACAACTGAGAACACAGCCTGAAGATGATGAAACTAGTCAGTATGGATGTGTTATATTTCTCAGCCTATGGCGACTTTACCCCCAATGTTAATATGGGTCACACTGTGGGGCAAACACAGTACTTCACTTGTGTAGACTACGGCAGAGTTTTAATAAACACTTTAAAGAAACTGTTTTTCAGTGTTATTTCTAGATAAAGCTAGTTTGATTTAAGGTCCCATATTTTGTTTTATTTGAAGATACATTTGTGGTTTGAAGAGCTAAAAATCCATCTCAATATAGTTTTACATTTCCTCCTTCATGCTTCTCTCTGGAGCTCTAACAAGAACAGGCTGTTTTGTGTTGCTCTCTGAGCCTCTCTTCTGATTGGCTGACTGTTGTCTGAGTGACGCATGGCCAGGCCAACCACAGCCTACCATAGCCATCTACTGTCGCTTGGTAAAACTCATCAATACATTCAAATGCTTCTGGTCAGTCAGCGCTGAAATGAGTGGAACAGACGGTCAAATTCAAACTGAAATGTCCCTGTAATTCAGCAAAAATAAACTTTAGCCATTGGTCTCTAATATTTCCATCCTTCTATAAGCATGTTAAGGAAGGGGGAAGTTAAAGCAACAACAAAAAGGTTGAACGGTGGGTGCGGGTGGGCTGTGGTGGGGGCATGGCGCTGTGACATCACAAAATTACGGAAATCCTGAAAGCTCGTTTTAAATCCCAATTTCTGCTTAGACCTGCTTTATGTTCAAAAAAAGACATGGAAATCTCACTTTCCACCATATGGGACCTTTAAAGACCCACAGTTAAAATGTGTCATATATATTTTGCATATTTGGTTTTGTGTTTTGCATATATGTTTATACAACCTTAAAATTATTCTTATGTCATAAGTTTTAGTAGAAAAACATGACAATGTCGGTGATTATTAGTCCAGTGTATGTGATGCTTTCAGCCGTATTCATTCTCTTGAAGTTTGACTTTTGAATCTCTCTCAGGGTTACTTTAAGGCTTTCCTCATCATTTACCTTTTCGTATGTCTCCACACTTTAATTTAAACTTGCCAGGTGGGGAGAAAATCTGTATTTGACCTTCATGAAACTCTGCCATAATGTTGGCAGACAAACAAGACGAGATAAAGGAGAATATGGGGTATGAATATTTTAGAGATTCTATGTGAAACTGTCCACAGGGATCAGATAAAACATGACGACGTATGAACAAATTCATGGTGAGTGAGTCCTGTTCTCGGGGGGGGTGGGGGGGGCGTATTGTGTAACTGCTGGATGGATTCAAAGAGAGAGGAGGCTGAGTCGTGGCGTTCTTTGACTCACCCACCCACACACACTCACTCACTCACTCACACACACTCACTCACTCACACACTCACACTCACATTTTCCATTTAATTCCTAACATTGATTGTTTTTGCTCAGCGCACCTTTCAGCTGATTACGTGACAGTGCAGAGGCCTCGTAAGTTCAACACGACGTCCAACTCTTCATTTTCATGTGTGACGTTTTTAATTAGATTTTCCACTCATTTTCAGTATTTGTTTTTACTCATTCATTTTCCTCATGCGAACAGGTGGCTCAGTTTGACACTGGGCTCTCACATTTATTCATAACATACTGCTTTGTTTTCATGAGCACCGCGCTCGATCCTACCATCCAATATGTTTTCAGTCAGGCTCCCTGAGGCGGCTCACAGTCCACACATTATTGCCTCGTCACACAGGGGGTCCGAGCTAATATTCTGAAGTCTGTGAACCCCGCTGCTGGGAAAATAGAGAATTTTTTTATTATTCTCATTATTATGTCCAGCTCTTGTGGTCAAAAAAATGTCGATGTTCATTCATCCTGGATGTTGTGGTGATTTTTAAGACGTATGTTTGTTAGTTTATTTAACAGTGATCGTACAGACAAACATTGTTACATGCTACACAGAGGACAAGCATGGAAACAGATGGAGGGATTACTGTATGGAGGTGTAGCTCAAGCTAAATTTCAGCCCCTGTAGTTTCTATTAATCTTTAGCAAATATTTCGTTTCGCGTCTTATGGCCAACAATGGTGATGGTCTGCTTGTGATTAAGTGTCCTTCTCTAACACTGCAGTTTTTGTGTGTTTAAAAAAAAAAATTATATTACAATTATTGCGATTGCAATTTCATTTGGAAAGTTTTTTTTATTTTTTTTTGGACCTAGTACCAAACAAACATGTTCCTTTCCGTCTGGAGAACAGGATTTGTAGGCGTCTCTGTAGCACCACAATGCTTATGGTGCTAACAATGAACAACAATGTGACACATTTTACACATCATAGCTCCTGCGATTTAGATATTGCACGTGGCCATATTGCGATTTCGGTTATATTTCAATTAATTGTGCGGGGCTTATTGCTGCAATCCTTTTGGCTGATTTGTACATAGCTTCAATGAGGCCATCCAATCATGTTAATGTGAACACCAGCTGGCGAACATGTCTGTGTGTAACAGAGGTGTGATGATCACCATCTCAACACTGAATCTTTCAAGGAAACATCACAAGAACCAAGATGCACAAACATCTCAGGTTATGTAATGAGGCAAAAGAAAAGCAACAAAATCCTGATCAACATATATTTTCTTCAGAGGAATCAGAGGGGGGGGGGCGACCACTACTGCTTACTGTGACTTTTAAAAGTCTCATAAAGTTCAGCAGTCAGTGGCAGAATAGCTGATGTGTCAGTAAAAAACACTCATTATTTAATGTGTCATGTAGAGGCCAGGTGATACTGACATTGTGAAGCTGGTATCAAGTTTGCATCAATAGCAAATACAAAAGTAATGCCTGTACAGCCGACCTCAGTGGAAATACATATCTATAAATTATAAACACAATACATTAAGGTTAATGAAATAATGAACAATTACACATAAAAATGTTTCTGAAACATTTATGCTAATAAATATGTCAATATACTTACCAATATTTAATGGTGTGAAGCTGATATCAGTGCACACTGCCTGTGTGTGTGCACCAGTAAAGAAGCACAGGTGTCACAAGTCAAAGGTCACCTTGAGGCCATGGCCTTGGTGTTCACCTTCAGCTCCACAGAACAAGTCTAATCAGTTTACGTATCAATAAACCTGAACTCCAGAGCGAAGGAGACAGAAAGGTCAGAGGATTTTTCTTTCTGAGAGACAAAAAAAGAAGCCTTCAGCTCTGTGTGCTGCATGTTTATCCGCTGCCTGCCTGGTGCCAGCTGTTACACACGGTGGTGGATCTGTAACGATATGAGCTGCCACCTCAAGGGAGTCTTTCAGTGTGATGATTGTTCTGGGCCGTTGTAGAACAGCCAAGAAATCTGGCTTTTTCTCACAGGTGCACCTTGAGCCGCTAATACATTTTTATCATGCTCTTCCTATTGCTAACAATGATGATGCCTAATGGGCACGCACGCAGGCACGCACCACACACACACACACACACACACACACACACACACACACACACACACACACAAGGATGAGTTCACTTGGTACAGACATGATTGATTTTTACAGATTCGATTTCCACGACCCTGAACCTTCAGAGACCCCCCAGCTCTGTGACTGCTGTTCATGGTGGATTGAAATTCTTCAGAAGGCAAACACCTCATTAAATACCTCATACTTAGAGTGCAGACCCGCTGCCTAAGCTCAGGTATGTCAGCCCATGTATTTCTCCACTTTGCCCAGGGTTTAAGAGCTCAACCTGGCTCTTCGTTGTTTCTTGCCTGCAGGATATTGGCATGATAGTGTGGTTTAAATAAACAGGAAGGCTCTGTGGAGGCAGACTTTACAGACTAACAATAATCCAGTCTTCATGAAAGCTCCTTTTTCATAATTACATGTTGTTACCTCAGTAATAACATAGTAAGAGCTATGATTAGACACCACACCATGTGAGACAATGAGGCAAAGCTTTTCTCCTCGGATTCTTCAGCTTAATCTATTTGAAATGGTAAAGGTGATTTTCCACTTAGCAGATTGGCTCGGGATGGAGTGATCCCTCAGTGGGATGACGGCTCCACAACATACACTACACATTACTGCAACATCGCATCTAACAATGCACCAAAGCCCCATTTTCCTCTCTGCTTAACTTTGGGCTGAAAACGCAAATGAATAAGTGATACATGGACACAGCAGATTACCTATGCTGTACAGTAGTGCTTCACTGCAATGCGTACCAGAGTGGATTTATGCTCCTGACATGTGCCTGCCCACAGCTCTCACACACAGCCTCTCTTCCCGGCGGCAGTGACTGATGGCGGGCATCACGTTCACGTCTCTTACCTTCTTGACGGATTTCAGAGTGGGGACTGCGGTGAAGGCTGCGGACGGCATCTCCCCGACGTTCATGTTCACATCACTGCTGTTTTTGCTCACAGTCATCGCTGAATATTTCTCCGCGACGTTTTCGGTCTCCTTGACATATTTCGTGGCTTGTTTAACCTCTGCCTTGCTGTCCACACCCGAGTCGGTCATTGCAGGTGATACCGATACTGCTAGAAAAGAAATAAATAAATAAAGGAACAGAAAGCCGGCTCGGAGTGGAGTTCAGACTGACGTTAGCTGTTGCCTCCTCGCGCTCCTGGTTGAAGCTTGGTGGTTTAAAATGAGAGAGCCGACGCTGAAGCGCTTCCTCTCGGCCTCGGTGCGGAGCAGTAGGTGTCAGACTCCAGCGGGGATGAACCTGTTCTCTATCCGCGCTACTTTGTCAAAGAGCGGCTCAAACACTTGTTTCAGTCCTGCGGCTCTGCTGTCATCCACTGACGACGCTGAAGTCGGCTTCTGATTCGTAGCTTCCGATTAAGGAAGCAGTTAAGGGGAAAGTTAAGGGGCACGTAACTTCAAGTGCTCAGCGGACACATTGGACCAGGTCCAAAATAAAAACCACTTCACCTAGACTGGTCAAATCTGGACTGGATTATCCCAGAGAAGCCAGAGACTCTTTAAAACACTGTTTAAGATTTGTGAAACCTTTAATCCAAAAAGGAAACCTCATTCACAGGCAACATCCTATACCCTGAAAGCATGGGAGACATTTCATGTCACTATTGAAACCACTGTGAGGCAGAGAGGGGTGAAATAATTACAAACTTAAAAACACATTGTTTTGCATTTATAATTTTCACAACTACTTTGAGTACAAAGTATGTACCAAAATGTACATAGGTTTATGATATATATTGCGGGGACAACCCCCAAGGATTTTCGCCTGTGCCTGAAAGTACAGTAAGACCAAGACTCACACACCACGTGACTAAAACTGGTAAAATATTGTCTGTTTTCACTTGGTCCATTTGTGTAATATAAGTCAAAATCCATCACATCCATTAGTTTGAACAAAAAATCAAAAATATTTTTTGTAATATGAGGGAGAGTCTGATTTTTGAGGGGAAGATGCCCCCTCTGGTTTAGGGGTAAGAAGCCCTCCATGCGCATCACAAACTCTTTGGATGATGGGTAATGAGGATGATGGGCAGGGAGACACTGAAGACAACTGCTGGCCAGGAGAGGAGGATGTTAGTGGACGGATCAACCAGACGAATTAATTGATTTCTCAATCAAATGTTGATAATTGTGAATAAGTATTGACAGAAAGCTTTTCATAAAAATGTCTTCACATAAAGATCATATGAAGAACAAACACATGAATGGCTGAATCATGGCTATAACACAGGCCACAGTGAAGGCTTTAGCAAAGGAGTAAATTAATCAATTGACCAATTTATGAAGATAAGAAGATTATATCTATGAATCAATGAAGATGTTTTCATTTCAGAGTAAAAGTAACTTTTCTATTTTTGTTACGAAGTGAAAGGGATTAAATGGAGAGGCCAGTCTAAGTATATTGGTTTTTGAAAGAGACCTGGTCCAATATGATCTAGATGAAAAAGCAGTGACATCTCTCTGTGTTGTATTTTCACTAACAGAATAAAGGTCTCACAGATGGCTGGGTTACAGCATCGAGGCTTGGCCCAAAATGTCAAGCAGATTTTCACAAAAGCTAAGGGGAGAGAAAAAACGGCACTCAGAGTTAAGTTTCCCCTTAACTGCAGAGTCGGAAGCTACGAATCGGAAGCGGACTTCAGCGTCGCCATGATCCCCTCAGACAGCAACATCTGAGAGGGGAGGGGGCGGTTTGTTGACGCTGTCACCTGAACAAGTGGGCAGTATGTAGGCGGTGGTCGTCCAGTCAGCGCCGGTGGGAAGGCCCACGGAGAAGTAACGACTGCGGCTCGTTACTCGTTACCCGTTTAAAAAGTAATGACACGGGATTTACTCTTTACTTCAGTTGCCAGTTGGCGTAGACCTGGTTGGATGTTCACACAGCGTCACCCTGGCCGCAGCCTCCTGCCATGGATGCCTTAAAATACATCCCCCCTGCTCATAGGAGGCTGCGTGCAAGTCCCGCCTCTTTTATTATGATTGGCTGATCGTGGTACGAACGTCACAATCTCGAGCGTGTGATTGGCAGAGCCTGTTTGGGACAGCGTTTGAGAGGTCTACTCGAGGGCAAAGGCTTGTTTTTGTCCCAAATGTGAGAGACTCAATTATGGGACCACGATTTCGTAATTGTGACAAAAGTTTATCAATCGTCATCATTCATTGTCTCTCCGATATCTATATAATGAATACGAGCTCAAATATCAATATCATTATTATCCTTTTGATTAAAGTGTTTTGGAAAATGTTAGATACGTCTTCACTGATGTGAACAGATGTAAACCTTTACAAGTAACAGGAAGTAATGTATGAATCACTATGATACTGAAGAAATCTTCAAAACCTGACCTGATGATTCTCAGGCAAGTTCTGAAGCATCCTAATTCTTCTTATCTATCTTTCTATCTATCTATCTATCTCACTATCTATCTATCTAGTTTCCAATAATGAATCATGAATTGAGATACAAGAATCATGTAAAACTGTGACATGACCAGTAGAGGTAATGATTAACATTACTATACTTAAATATAATTTGGAAGTAAGTTCTACTTTGTCATCAATATACACTAACTGAGCACCATACTATTACAGCCTCAAGTCTTAATGGGATGGATTTCACACGATGTTAGAAACAATCCTCTGACATTCTGCTCCTTGTTGACATGATTGCATCATATCATTTCTGCATATTTGTCAGCTGCACATTCATGCTGCCAATCTCCTGTTCTACCACGTCAAAGCTGTTCTACTAGATTCAGATCTGGAGACTGGGTTCATGAAACCAGTTTGAGACGATCTTTGTGACATGGAGCATTGTCCTGCTGGAAGTAGCCAATAGAAGATGGTTAAACTGTGGCCATGATGGATTAAACATGGTCAGCAACAATACTCAGATAGGCTGTGGCATTTAAACCATGATTGATTGGTTTTACGGGGCTCAAATATGCCAAGAAAAAAAATCCAACCGATTACGCCAGCACCACCACCACCACCCGCCTGGACTGCTGACACAAGGCAGGCTGGGTCTATGGATTCATGATGTTGACACGAAATTCTGACCCTACCACCTGCGTGCCACATCAGATATCCACATCCATCAGATCAGGCTATGACTTTGACAGGAGGGGAACCCAATGATGTCTTCTGCTGTTTCATTTCAACCATCTTATTCAAAAGATGGAAGTGTATGTACTGTATGTGCCTTCTGCCAGAATGATTGGCATGTTGGCACTGAAAATTAGTTTCCAATGATATGGCTGAAATGACTCATGAATTTCTGACAGCATGCCAATGGCTGAAACTCCTGACATCCTGAATGACTGATGTAAAGATGTCTACACTGAACAAAACCGGAAGTAAAGAATAAACACAAATAACCTTGATTCACATAATAAAATTTAATTGACATAGGTTTCATGAATTCAATGTCCAACCTTTTCTCATTATAAAAAAAAATAACATTTCAGGACTCCATCGGATGGGTAAAAAAATCTATTATCTACAATGAAAAAAAAACCCACAAACACTTAGGTGGACTAACCAATGGAGAAGTAACTATATGGATAGGATGTGTAATGTGATGCCACACTGAGTCATTTTTTCCTACAAACACTAAGTTTAACTACAAATTGTATAAAATGCATCCACAGAATTGGGCAAATGAGTAAATACATCTAATAAACACTTGGCAAGAAAAAGAATTTCTGTGCAACATCTTCACATTAGTATCACATTTCAGTTTTTTCTCAGTGGACGCAGGTTGCACTTAAGATGCTGGGTCCATCCCCCAGAGTACATGGATTGAAAAAATAAAACTCAAAATATGGGGCATCACGTAAAAGATAAAGGACACAAGTCTAGCATCAAGGCTGAATGAGTGTCTCTGGAAAAAAAAAAAAAAACTCTGTACCATTTACAAAAAACATTTAAAGCAAAAAAGTATCCACTAATGACAAATTTTCATATTTTAACAAACCAGGGTCTAACAGAGTATATGGCTTCGCAGCTGTCATCTCCTCTGTGTCACTGAGCCTGGTTAAACAAAATTTTTCATTATTGTCCAACCAAATCCGTATGAAAATAAAAAGCTGGTCCTAAGTGCTTGACCAGTAAAGCTGAGCATGGAGAGGAATCCTCCATTTCAGAGAAGACCAGTTCTTAGGCTCAGCAGCCGCATGGCCAGCTTCCTGGAAGACCAGTGTACGAGTAGAGAGAGAACAGAAGAAACAGTGGTGGAGTTTTCGTTGGTGGTCTGTGACAGGGGGGTGGGGGGGTGACAGAGGAGAAGGTGCGGCAGATGGTTTAGCTGGGGTGAAGAGTCTCAGGCAGGGTAGAGTTCACTGACAGACATGATGATGATTTTGGCGACAGTGCTACGAGACTCGGATCATCTGAGCCACCGTCTCATCTGCTGCTGCCTGGGCTACCTCCTGCTGCTGCTGCACACGAGGACGACAGAGGATCAGTGAGGTCACCATAATGAAATAGTAGGAGTTTCATTCATAAATGAGATATTGCCTTTTCCAACAAAGAGAAAACTAATTACACACAAAGTATTAACAGAACAAGTCAGTCAGAGTAAGTTTGGCAGTTTACAGAGCTTATTTGACAATTTATGACATACTTACAGGTTTAAGTCAGTATATGTTTATGACTGAGTGATGATGTACAGGTGATGTTATTCTACACAGCTTTTTGCCACACCTGTGCCAGGGCCAAAGCCATTTCCTCTTTGTCCTTAGGGGAAAAGAAACGTCCTCCATCTCCTCGCTTACGCTGCATGGCGTGACGGTGGCGAGACTCGTGCAGGTATTTCTGTCGCAGAGAAAGTGAGTGTATAGGATCATGACCAGTTTAACATTATGAATACATTGTACAGTCTGCACCTTTATGCAGCTTTCTGCTCATTGTTTTGACTCTCTTCTAAACCCATACATGAAATCTCAGGCAGCCACTCCCTCCACGCAAGATGATATACAAAACAAGCCCATCACAAAATGGTAGCCAGACAAAGTAAACGAGTAGCTAGTGAGGAACAAGACCTCACAATGCAAGGAGACCTTCGATGTGCCCATGTGAGTGGTGTAAGGTGATGACTAATATGCCATACCCTCCTTTCTTTGGGGATCTTGCCCTCAGCCTCCAGCTTGGCCCGGGCCTGTCTTCGCTTCAGGATACGATGGTACTGTTTGGCATTGACATAGAGCGGCTCCTCCTCGAGCATCTCAGCCCCTGGCAGGGGGATACGTTGCATTGTGGGAACTCCGGCACCTCCAGGCACCATCTGATAGAGACACACAGACACAAACATGCACAGTGCTTAGACCCTCTAGCATAAAAATCGTTCAACAGAATATACTGACACAAACAAGCAGTTAATGTTCGAATGGTTCAATAAATATCACATCAATCATCAGACCAAAACTGATGTACAGTACAATATCACGTTTAAAAACTGATGTCAGAGGCCCTGAGCACCCAAACAGGTGTTTTCAGTCATTCTACAGGTCGACACTGGCGATATGCTGAGAACAGCATAAAGTCATCAAATGAATGTAGGGGAAAGTTGTCTCACCCTAATAGGTACAATAAATTGAAGAGATCCCATTCAAGCACAGTCTGTATATAAGTTATATATATTTATACAAGTCCTAAGCAAAATAAGTGAAAGCACATGTGTGGGTGGACAACAGGTGTTAGGGACTTTAATTAAACATAGTAATATTCATTGCAATTAACTATCATTTTTAAATAATGTTGCCTAAAAAGTTTCATGGTTCATTTTGTAAGATGTTTAATACAATTTACTAGCAAAAACAACAAAATGAAGTGTCACCAAAATAATTAATAATGAATATCACTGCAATGATTCCACTAAAAGATAATTAATCCACTACGCCAAATTTCTACAGTTTCATATTGTGCAGAAACAGGCAGTTATGATTAGCACAAACATTATAAACTAAATACTAAATAATAATCACTAATAATCAATAAACTAAATAATCACTACATTTAAAAAGACATTTTAAGTTCTGTGACCTCCACCACACCGCACAGCCTCGTGTCAGTCTATATTTAAAAAAAAAAAAAGAAAAGGTAATAAGATGCTGGGTACCTCTGCACAGGGTCTTACCATGACCATTCCACCTGCATTGACCATGTTACCGGAGACGGGCAGGGTGACGGTCACAGTGCCTTGGCCGCTGTTAGTGGTGTTGGTGTTGGCACCCCCTGCCTGTACAATCTGGGCGCCGGCCAAGCTGGCAGCTGGAATTGTGATCATTCCTGAGAACAGATTATCATCACAGTTCTTACTCAAAATGACAACTCGACAGTACACCTGCTTATAAAGTCTACAAAGCACAAAGCAAACAAGAAAGGTAGGAGAAGACGGAGTTTACCCTGCTGCAGCACGGTACCGTCCGCATTGACAGGCTGGTAGACGATGGTCTGCCCGTCAGCTGTCTGTGCCACCTGCTGGCCCTGAACGCTGATCTGCTGACCCTGTGGAGCCACAAGTAAGGAGGAAAGACAATTAGTATCAATATAAATAATAAGTTTGATGAAATGAATTTGCCACTCAGCTGGTCAGAATTTAATACCTGGTTCTGTCCAGCAGTGATGGCTGTCTGGGGCTGCTGGATGATGATCTGCTGGGGCTGACCCTGCTGGCCCTGTAGCTGGAGAGTCTGACCGCCCTGTAACTGGATCTGACCCGGCTGCACCAGCTGGATCTACATACACACACAGTAACACCCAGAGATTGGTCTTAGTTTGATAAACAATACGATGGCTGCAGTATAGACTACAATACTGAGGCCATAATCTACCAGTACTATTTCACAGAGCACCCAGTATCCCTGTGAAGGATAGTGTGGTACATTTTCAGTACAGATTTACAAATTTATTTAATTTATAAATCTAGTTACTAAGCCTTATCCCTTACCTGCTGTAGTCCCTGAGCTCCAGACACAGGGACCTGCATTATGGTTTGCCCCTGTCCCCCTGACATGGCCTGCACCATGATGGGTTGCCCTGATGATGTGATGAGCTGCCCGCCGCTCACCTGGACCATCAGAGGCTGCCCCTGGACCTAGAGGGAGATACAGAAGGCTGTTATAGGAGCACTGATGGTGTTTGTTAGCTCAGTATCACTGATCTGTGACTTACAGGACTGCAAGCAAGCGATGTTGAAACAGGAACATCCAGGATACCACATCATAAATAAAAGTCTTCAATGATTTGCTGTCATTCTTTCTGTTTTAGGATATACTGACACAAACCTGTGTACAGTATACTTTCAGTTACTTTTGTCATGAAGTTAGGCTACACTTGCAAAATACAAAACTTCTGTATTCAGCGGTTTGGTATTTACTGGAATACTACTGCTGAATCAAGGTTATATGAAGCTCATTTCAATCCAATTTGTTTAAAAGCACATGATTAGATAAGATGCTATGCCATCAAATGCATTCACATGTACGACTTGACAAGAACTGATGGTCCAACTAACATCCATAAATAAGTGAATGACCACAATGGACAACTGAAAGCCTGTGGCAGCAGTTGTGCCATAGAGAAATGCCAGGGGGAAGGGACCACCTGCCATTTTGTAACACCAAATATACAGCAAGATGATGAGAAGTGACAGCCAGCAATGATGATGGATCCATGTAGTTCAACGCCAAACCCAGAAGGTTGTTCTACTAACTGCAAAACACATCCATGTGATGAATGTTTCAAATGGCTTTCATACTCATCATGAAGAACATCTGACTTGAAAATCTTGCTTTTACAAGCAAGAGACAAACACAGTTGCGACAATCAGTAGCCTTTTGTAATTTCCTTAGCCATTAGAGCATAAGTGAAAACCTGAGGCTGACACACAACACACTGTGCCAAGGAACATGCAGTTCAGGCAGCTGTAAGACATGCTGGGAAGGGAGGGGGGGTGAACCAAACAGCACAGAGATGGGTCATGAAAAACAGCCCTGGTTGTAGCATGCAAACTGGTAGGCTGTAACACTGTCATGACACTGACACAGGGCGGCGGTGACACCACTACCTGGAGTGTCTGCACCTGCTGGCCTGAGGCCGTCACCACTGGCGCCTCTGTTTGCAGCTGCACAGCTGTCACTGTGCCCTGTGTCTGCAGACAAGGCAGGACAATATAATCTCAGACAAGTAGTCATCAGGAAAATAGACTGGATCTGGATTCCACTGGAACGCTTTGATGCTGGTACCTGTTACCTGTGATCCTACAGCAGAAGGTGGGAAAACATTTGTTTATCACAACCAAATTCACCTGAGTAAGTTATGAGCTCACCTGCTGCTGGATCTGTCCATTGGCAGTCTGCACAACTATCTGCTCCCCAGTAGTAGTGGTGGCAGTGGTGTACTGCTCCATAGCTTATTATTGTCACAATCCTCCTCTCCTGAGACAAAGGAAAGACACATACAGTATTAGCTGACATAAGATGAATAGTTTTCATCAATGTATTTTATATACAGCCCACATCATTCTTGACCATCCACGAAATAACATGTTTCCCAGCCCTTATCTAACGTTACATGTTGACAACTCATTGTTCATGAACAGTTGACATTATTTACATAATTTACGGTCACCTAAATTCAGTTTATCACGCTGCCCTGTGTCATAACATGTCACATGTGTCTGAAATTTAGAGATGAAATATGAACCTCACAGTCGGTGATACAGCGGGGTCAGCTGCTGGGTGTTGTTTTGTTAACTGATATATTCGTATGGGAGCTAACGCGGCTAGCGTCAGTTAGCAAGCTAAAAAAGCCTGGTAAACGCTAGAAAGCTCAGAACAGAGGCGACTCAACAGGTAACCAGTTAACGGCAGTCCTTAGGTGTGTTGTTATTAATTATAGTTTATGATAATTTGCTTTACTGGTGGGTAGACGCCGCTATTGTCAACCACCCCTTTGTTTTAGATTCGATGTTTTAGCTAAGAAGCTAGCGTTAGCCGAGGCATGCGGACCACCATAGATCATCATGTTTCCTCGCAGGAGCAGACACCGAAAACAAGAAGTTATTTGCAGCCCAACCAGCCTGGGACGCAGCGGCCTAAATCAAACTGCCATTTGAGTTTTTTTCCTCTCTTGCATTTAGCAGGGTTAGTAATTTGGTTGGTCCATGACAAACCAATCCGTGCTGACAACTACCAATGCCTTCAATCGGGTCTCCCTTACCGTATCTTCGCTGTCCGGTTTCCCTCTGATTGGCTCTAGTACAGCTCGCTAAAGCCCAATCAACAAAGTGAGCGGACAAAATGGCGCAAATGAAACAACGGCGCCCCGGGAGGAGGTGCGCAGCTGCGTGACACATGAACACAGGGGCAGAGCGGGGTGCAGAGTCCGCTCTCACCGCCAGGTGTCGCCGTTTGACTATCATCCTGTTGTATAACCATCTTTCTTTAATGTTTTTCACTTCACTTTATCAAATGACGAACAGTATACATTTTATAGACAGGGGGCACAGAGAGTAATGCCAGAAAAGCTAAATTCATACTATTTTTAAACAACAGGAAGGGCACCCATAAAATTTTAGACAGTTTTCCTGGGGTAGGCTTTATTATTTCATCAACATATCTATTTCTTGCATTATTGGGAGTAAAAAAAAACAAATAGCTATTGAAACATATAATGGATTATATATATATATATATATATGTGTGTGTGTGTGTGTGTGTGTGTGTGTGTGTGTGTGTGTGTGTGTGTGTGTATACCTTATCTATCTATCTATCTATCTATCTATCTATCTATCTATCTATCTATCTATCTATCTATCTATCTATCTATCTATCTATCTAAACTTCCACAAAAGAGGGTGGCAGATGGTGTTTATGTGGATATAACTTGTGTTTAAATTATTTCTGTGAGCTGATTTCCATTTAATAATCAATCCATCTGATGGATGGATTTGGAAACTTATTTCAGTATGGAGATTTATGTGAACTGACCATTTAGAGACTACAATAAAATGATAAATGAAATTTTTTTATAAAGACCACTCCAATTCCCCTTAGAACAATGATTCAACAGAGTTTGGTGCACACACTAGTATTGCGCACTATGTGCACACTAGTACAACAGAGGGGTCTGAAGCAAGCAGTTTACTAATAAGTTTGTTAGAAATGTTTTTATCAACAAAATATTAACACAAACAAGTGAAAAGAAAATCTGTTCTACAAAAACGGAGGCGTAGAGGTGAGGAAAATAAGAAAAATGATCTATCCATCCAATAATTTCTTGCAGAAAAAGATTTTAATTGGGATAACAATTCTTGTGGATTCAGGCTGTATCTGAGTGGGCTACCTTTTCAGAGTTAGCTAAGGACAGAGGGTGTTGTGTGACATTGTTAAACCCAGTCAGGCAAATTTGTAATCTGTGATCCTGTCCTGTGATACCAAGCGAAATTCAACTTGACCTGACTAACTTCAACCTAAGGATGTATTGCTACACCCACTAAATGTCTCTTAAAGGAGAAAAACATAGATTCCCTGGTAAACATTATTCTATTCATAAATGGAAATATTTTTATATATACTTTTATATATATATATATTTATAAGTTTTTTTTCCCCTTTTGTGTTTCCTGGATTGTTTATGCTGCTTGAACAATGCTGTGTCTTTCATACTAATCAACATTAATTCAAGATGAATATATACAATCAAATTTTGTACAATACAGAAAGAAAATACATATACATATTTACATGAACACTTTCTTTTTATCACCCCCCCGTCCGGTAGTCGGCAGTGCAGCACGCTCTTTATGTTGCAAGGCTCATGTTTGCGGAAGCACATCCACGAGTTTAACAGGTCTACGACCCTTTATTTTTCTCCCCATCCCACCCGAAGTGGAGCAGGACCCGCCCCTACCCTGCTTCTGATTGGCTAGCAGTCTGTTGGTTTAGTCACAAAGGGTGTTGCTTGGTTAGGGTTAGGGTAATCAAATCAGGGAAAGCCAATCAGAAGCAGGGTAGGGGCGGGTCTTCGGCCACCTCGGGTGGGAAAAAATAAAGCGTCTGCGCCATATGTTCGGAGGTTTTGGATTTGAAGAAGTTTTTCCTTTTGTTGTAAAATAACGGCGAAGCAGTGAAGTGAATCCAGTGAGCGTTACAAGAAGAGGGAGGTCTGGTCTGTGAGTGGATAGTTTGATGTTATCCTGACACTGGACTCACTCTATAAACCTCCTCTCTGACAAATCAAGCTAACGATATTGGCTACACAAGGCAGGACACAGAGTGAGCATGGCCCGACCTCTGCAGGTCCTCTCCTTCCTGTCCAGGCTCGGTTCCCTGCCAGTGAAAACCACAAGCAGCTGTCGGTTTGCCAGCAGAGGTGCCAGCGGGGCGTGGATGGGACAGAGCCATGTGCGCAGAGACAGAGCCTCAAGCAGAGCTTCAAGATACAGCGATGAGATGTCTGAGGAGGAATTTGGACTGGAGGATGTAGAGGATGTAGAAGACAAGCTCCAGGCCTTGGATGAGTAAGAGTCAGCAGGAGTTTTATTCCAGTGTTGAATGTTGTATGCTGTGTGTACAATCTGTGACACTTTAAAACCATGTCTCCCATGTTTTTCAGTGAAGGGAGGAAGAGGCAGAAGACTGTGAAATACCACATACTGAGGAGGCAGATGACTGCACCAGGAGCTCCACAGAGGAAACTAACCTGGGATACTATTGAGCAGATCAGGTGAGGAGCTCCGTTAAGTCGGCCCAGGTGCGTAATCAATAAGTACCATTCACTTAATATAGGCTTTAAATTAAGTGTTGATCAATTCTCAGATATCTGAAGCAAGAGCAACCAGAGGAGTGGACAGTGGAGCGTCTGGCTCAGGGCTTCTCTGTCACCCCTGATGTCATCCTGCGGGTCCTCAGGAACAAATTCGTCCCATCTCCTGAAAGAAAATCCAAGCAGGATGCCAAAGTAATGGCTGGACTGGGTCGGCAGATGCTGCCTTCAGGTGCTGGGGCAGGGAAGGACAGACTGAAGCTGCCTTCAGGTGCTGGGGCAGGGAAGGACAGACTGAAGCTGCCTGGTAACTGTGCACCAGCCAAACTCTCATCTGGAAGTAGAGAAGGTGCTTTAATCTCTGCAGCTGACCACACACCAATGATACGAGGAGAAGGCTCAGGGTCCCTGGCCACGAGTCCTGCCCCTGTTACTGTTCTGCCCCCCCAGGTCCCAGCTGGTGCCGGTAGAGCCGCCACAGTGACAAGATCAACAGAAGAAGACAGAACTACCAACACAGCTGCGGCAGAGCAGGACACAGAGGAAGAGGAAAGCTGGGATGGACAGGTGTTGACAGAAGAAGAACTTGAAAAGTTTATGGAAATGCAGAAGGCCGTTCCTCCTGTGGCGCAAATTGGGAATGATTTCTTTGACACAGAGGGAAACTTCTTGTATAGAATCTAAGCACTTTTTGTTGAACTGTCAGTTAACAATGTTTGATGCTCAGGGTTGCCAATATTACACTTATCATAATCAACTCAGCAACCTTTGGAACAGATGAGTAGTGTACAGGCTACACACAGGAAAAACAAGTCTAACAAATAAAATATATTTTGTATTGCAGCTATTTATTTAACCTTTTCTCTGTCTTGTTCATTTATTTATGTTTATTCACCGATTATTTGATTTGTTGATCTCCTTATTTATTTCCTATTCACTTATTCCCATATCTATACAAAGCAAGATATAAAATGAATATACAGAAAAATAAATGTGGTAATGGCAGGGGAATACAGAAATACAAAAAATGATATCAGGGCTTAATTGTCTAGTTTCATATTTTTCCCATTGCTGTTAGTTAGAAAAAAGAGTCGGCTGAGAAAAGTAGAGGAACGTATGAATTTATTGGCAAACCCAAATAAAATTGCCTCAAATATACAGAAGAGAGAAACATAGCAGATACAAAGATGTAACCTTGTATATTTACAGAACCATCACAATGACTTATTAATTTATACAGCAGTTTTAAACTGTAAGAAAATGTGTTACCCTCACTTAATGCAATAAACCCTCCTTAAATAAGAACTCAGCAATCTCCCAGTGTATAGCAGCTGCATAATAACCCTGTATCCACTCTGTGTTTTTTATTTGAGTTGACTCTCTTGTTAAGTAATCACAGCCTGAATGTAATCTCATGCCAAGGCAGAAAAGAGAGAATAACCAGGTTTTTATATTATTATTAGGCTTCTTTCTTTATGGAGCTCTGTGGAGTTAACATGCAGTTCAATGGGAGCCCACATGAAACAGACTTCATCTTTGTCGACAAGTGCAGCTACAGGATGTCACTGCCATACTGGATGAAACTGGTTACACATGAGTTGATATAAATAATTATCAGTAAATAGATGCTGGCCACACATTGGAAGGGCCTCACATCATGTCCTCACACCAGGCACTTGCATAACCACATCCAGTTTACTGCACTCCGAACCTGCTAGTCACAAATAAATAAAACCTGCATGAAAGCAACACATTTAAAACAAGACAGACAAATGATTGTGCAACAAATGTTTAAAAGAAGGAAAAAAAAAAAGAAATCCTGTAAGACTTGACATGATCTGATGAAGACAGATCTGTAGAGAGGCATTGGCCATTCCAGTTTAGCTGACAGCAGTGATTAAACAGAAAAATCAGCAGTTTACCCTAAAAGAGCCTGATGAGAGACTTTCCATAATCCAGTTATTTTAAGTGTTTGTTCCAGCAGATGCAAATACCAAAAGAAAGAAAAACCCCAACAGTCTCGCATGGTGTTGCAGCTTATAGAACCATGTCTGTTAACTAATAGGCTACAGTGTTAATTATGCTATACAACATTTACATTATTGAATTGCTCCTGTGTTTCTGTCAAATTACACTGGCGTGTTGGGTTATCTGAATGCGTTGTAAAAAATATCTGTTGACATTTACTATCAAACTATAGTTATTTGAGCCATTTCTTAACATCTTTGTCATTTGCCACGTAAGTTTAAAAGTTTGTTAGTACAAAAAACGGCTCGAATGATTATAAACACAACTCGTATATGACTACAGTGATTATTACAGTATTATCACATTTATCGTTACGTCACATTTAGGAAAAATGTTAAACTACAAACTCTTAGCATACAAAGGACCTTGTGCTTTAGGCAGTTAGAACTGCAGACATTAATGTTTTAACAAACCCTGTCTTTAAACAGACACACTTTACCACCCTATACACTGATGCATAATGTGTTACACACAAAAACGTCTCCATTCATCGAATGGAGCAAGTGGAGACCTTAAGAGATATTCTGCCAATAGGGTTATTTACCGTGCATGGATAATATACTGGATCTAAACATGTTATTGCTATCAATCCTAATACAAATGGAAATGTCCACTTGTGTCTTATTACTTTGACCATGGATCTCAACGCCATGGAGTACCTAAAGTATGCAGGCTTGTATTCCATGTACAGACTAGAACAGGGGATTTCATAAATCAGTGCCAAGAGAGGAGGCTGAAATACCTAATATTTATGTATTTTTGGCCGTCCAGACACTTTTTGACAGACAAATAATTAATCAAAAGTAGGGATTAAGACTCGAGTGGTTTGGGAGAGTTATTTACCAGCTTCCTACATTAATCTTTTTAACACCTTCCAAACTGATACCACGTCAAAAATGGCAACAAAAAAAAAAAAAGAAGAAGAAAAAAACAGGTTTATGTACAAGTGCATGAGAAAAAGGACACAGAGCTTCAACAGAAGTGAAAAGTATTTCCAGGAGCACTCCCAGGTGACGGGAGAGGCAGGACCCGTAATGCAATGGTGGTGAATTTATACAAATCGCTTTTCTTCAAAACCCATTACTCTGGCTCTGTAAGCAGTTCAAATTACTGCATCAGTTCTTCATTTAACTTGAAGATTCAAACTCAATCAATAGAATCAATAACTGAAGCACAACACTACAAGACCTCCTTAGTTCTCCTCAACTGTGCATTAGTCCCAGGACGCCTCCGTACATTCATTATACTTCACAGATGACAGCAGAGTGACACAGACTCTTCGTCTGGTAGCTGAGGCCAAAGTTCATACTAGAAGGTGAAAGGAAGAAGTAGCTGGAGACAAAAGAGTGACAGGAACAGCGGCCGTCCACGGGCAGGACTGGAAACCCGTTGCTTAGTTGCATGACAGGTTGTGCCTGCTATTCAAGCAGGTCCTGTGCACAGGGAAGAAAGTGACATACCAATGAAGGCAGAGCCAATCCAGGTGAGCAAACAAGAAACCACCTTAGTCATGTTTGCACACACACACACACACACACACACACACACACACCTAACTCGATAACTCAGGGTGACCTAGTTATCGGCTCAGTTTATGTAAATTTTCTAACTTCCTCTTAAACCTTACTGGTTTCTGTTGTATTTTAAAACTTGTTTTCACTTTTGAACATCGCATAGACTGTCTCCTCCCACAATGCAGTGCCGCAATGCCAAAGATATGTTTGAAGTAATTTAGAAACAGTGTCACTATCACATTTACATTTGCATTTATATTTATAGTTTGAATACTTGAGCTTCAGTACAGTGGGAGATTCTAAAGTCAGCACTAAGTACCACACCGGGGCCCGTATTCACAACACATCTTAAGGCTAAAAGTAGCTCTTAACTTGCTGATTTAGGAGAAACTCCTAAAAATAAATGGCGTGTCAGTCTGGGAGAAGTTAGAAGTAGTGGAGAGGATTCCTAACTCGCTAAGACCAAATCACAAAGAATCATAAAAGAGCTGCTGTCATTGCACATTGCAATGTTTTGGAAACCTTAGACGATGCTGAATTATTTAAAAGATGCCAGGTGAGTTTTTTTTTCCCCCAGTAAGGGTTAAACAGGCCCACAACATGAAAAGGATTTACTGTATTTCTACATCCATAAATCCAAGTAAAGAATTTTTCCCCTAGTCGTAACATCAATGTAGTGTTTGCTGCTGACAGCATCTGGAAGTTTCCAGAGCGGATTTAACAGTAACGACTATTCTCTGGTGTTCTCTGTTCTCTGGTGATAATTCATTCACATGAATAAATGCCTATAAAACTTGGATATTTGTCTTTAGTGTCAAAGTGTGTGGCTCAAATTTAGAAGGAAAACCTTGAACCCGTCTCTCTATCCTGACTTGTATATGAGTGAGGGAAATATATCCACCGTACCTCATCTGAGTCGTCGTGAAACTCTATCTTGCCGTTTTGAGCGTGGTTGGTCTCGAGCGGTTCGTCTATCCCCTCGGCAGCGTTGTCCTCAACGTGCTGCTGCAGCACGGAGTACCTGTGAACCAAGAACCTGAGGGGCAGATTCAAAACACTGTCACGTCACAATCATCTGAAAAACACATCCGACACACAAAACACAAGGAAAGCCAAGAGAGGAAGAGCGCTAACTCTAAATAAGTCAAGATACAGTTTGCCATGCTGCACACGTTCTCCTCCACACAGGGTTTTGTTTAGGAACTGGACATATAAATCAGAAGGAAACACTAACCTGCCGCCACACACATATTTCTTGACAAAGACGATTCCTGCTGCGATGCTCAGCAGCATGATGATGATGATGACTGTTATCACAATGGGCACAGACTTGGAGGAGTGACTGTCTATCTGTAAAAATAACAACAGACAGAAAGTGGTAATACAGCAACAGATATACTGTCGGCAAACGTACGGCATGTTTAAATCTATATTCATAACATTTTTCAAGAAGTGTGACGAAGCAGAGGAACTGACCAGAAGCTCTGGGCCCACCAGGTCGCTCACACACCTCTTACTGAGGTCAATCTCTTTACGCTCAGGCATCTCTCCTCCCTCACACTTATCTCCGGGGATTTTCCTGTAGCTGTGGAACGAGAGCACAGTGGTGATGTTATTATTGCTCTTTGTTTACATATTTTTTACATGTCGCGCTTGCCTCGGCTCTGATACACTTAAATCCCTGTAATGTAAAAAACGTAAGAAGAGGCTAAAACAGTTCCTAGTTGTTGTCGTGAGTCTTATGCCTCCGTGCCAGCGACGTCAGCCCGTCCCATTCTCGTGGACACGATATCTCAGTAACGCCTTGAACCTCTCCAAATTTGGTACAAACATTCACTAGGACGCAAAGATGAACTAATTAGATTTTGGTGGTAAAAGGTCAAAGGCCAAGGTCACGGTGACCTCACAAAACATGGTTTTGGCCTTGTGAACGCAATACATATATAACACCTTGAGGGAATTACTTCAAATTTGGGACGAACATTCACTGCGAATCAAGGACAAACTGATTAGATTTTAGTAGTCAAAGGTCAAAGGTCAAGGTCAGTATGACCTGACGAAACAGTTTTTAGCCGTAACCCAAAACATCACACAGCAATTATGACAAAAATTTCACTCAAATGTTTCATATTTTCTATGACTCTGGATAAACAGGGATGTAACCTGAAACTGGTCTGAGTGGCGGAGGCAGACAACACGTAAATCTAGTATGAACCTGTATCAATACAGCAGCCTACCCTCCCTGCTGCACATAATGCTTTAACTGGAGTCTTCAGGGACAGTCGAACAGCTATTCATTTTCTGTTGAGCCAGTGTGCGCACAGTGAGGCAAACATCATTTACCAAAAACATTCACTCTTCCACAACGAAGACATGAGACTCACTCTCCTCGTCTGCTTCCTCTGACTGCTCTCTGCATGACAGATACTTCCTCATTCTCATCACTCGTCTCCTCTGACTCAGACTACACTGAGGCCAATCCTCTGTCACTCTCTCTGGCATAAAACATGACAGTGCTGATGGCCTCATTCAAAACCTGGTTTACACTTTTATATACAAAGTATCTGTTTTAATATTGCACATAGATAAATGGACTACAAAGAATCAAAACTATTCAAGACACCATTACTGCAAAATTAACCTTTTATCACTTCCACTACTCAGGCAAGATGAGTCAAGACAATAAACAAAGATAATTATCAAGCAGACTAGTTAAAGTGAGTCACGTGGCATCAACACATTCACTGCTACCTCCTGTATGTTGTCACAGGGACATTACCTGTTAATGAGGTGATATTATTCTCATAATTGATTGATTTTATGTAACAAACTAGGGTTAAACCAGCAACACTGACACACAGAGATCCTCTGAAGCTGGAGCCTTACCCACTAGTCTGCAGTTGCTCCTCTTTGCCGTGCAGACAGAACTCCAGCACTTTTCCTTTCAGGTCCGGCTGCTCCACACACACCGAGCTGTTCTCCTGACGGTAGTATCCGAAGTCACTGTGACAGGCAAAGGCGGAAGGAATAACCTTGTTGGTTGTTCGGCTCAGCCACAACTTATTTTCAACTAAAGTAAACACACGCTGCAGGATTCTTTCACACTGCTATTTGATAGCAGCTCGGCATGTTTAATGTGGACCCTCCTCAACTTACTTTAGTTTATGTTTTAAATTGCATCCTCTGCATCCAGAAACACAGTTTGAATAAAATATGAATGATCTACAGTAATTCTTCTAGTCAAACAGTAGAAACATTTACAGCCAATTTGCACTTCTACCTCAGCAGGATATTGTGATATTGTGGTCTCTGCCTAAAGCAGAAGCCTAAGAACAGAACATAACAGTTGTGACTAGTCACCAAAAATACATTTAAACTGAACGTTATCCAGTGGCGTCTACTCGGATGTATTTGAGTGGTTGAGTTTGATATATTTCAAAGTCTCACCACAGGAAGTCATCCAGGGTGCACGGACACGGGGTCGGCTGGGTGTTGACCTGGTAATCTCGTCCGTTCCAGCAAACAGAGTCCTTTCTGAGACGCAGGAACTTCTCTTTGTAGCCAAGCATGCAGCCATCGTTCGGGTCGCTGATGTCATCCGAGTGTGCCAACCACTGCACATAGTCGTTGTCGTCACCTAAAAAAACGTCAATATTCTGGGCTCAGTTTACATGTGACCTCAAACAAATCACAAAATGATGACAAAAGATTTACACAAGTACAATAACATCATATTTGTATCCGGTCACTCACAGTCTCTGGTGAGTAGATCCCTGAAGTCAATGGTGATGGAGATCCAGTACTGGCTGAGGAGGGAGTCTCTGTAGCCCCAGACACTGACGTTCATGGAGCGAGCTCCCGGCTCTGACGCCAGCCCAGTAAAGTAGATGGGGTCGTCTGTGAAGTTGTACACACCCCAGCACTGTCCTTCATCGGTGGAAAACCTGTCAGGACATTGAAAAATGTACAAACATTAGCATCAAGACACTTGAAAGTAAAGCAATAACATATGACAGGGAGTGGTAGAGAATAAGATGTATAGAAAGCACAAGGCTGACGTCAAATGTGCTATTGCTTTGATACAATGTTCATTTAACATATCATATTAATGTAAAGAAAGACAGGTTTTAGACTTGTCTTATAGTTT
This sequence comes from Seriola lalandi dorsalis, assembly GCF_002814215.2. Classification (NCBI taxonomy): domain Eukaryota; kingdom Metazoa; phylum Chordata; class Actinopteri; order Carangiformes; family Carangidae; genus Seriola; species Seriola lalandi. The sequence continues at coordinate 4,245,126 of NW_019525414.1, read as the reverse complement.
GATCCCCTGCAAAGACAGACCTGCGCTGTTATTGAACATACAAAGCAGAGCAGAGTGGGAATAAGAATCACCACATGCTTTTTGACTCTGACACTGGCAGACGGTGTAAACACTATACAAGAACTATGTAGTAAGCAGAAGTTAAATGAACAGCTGCACATGAATTGTATTTACATAATTTTATATATTTTACATTATATTTTATATAGTTTAATTACAGATTCTATGGTGATTTTATTACTGCAGTTTGTGAAGAAGAACTGTATGAGAAACACCTTTTCATATCCACAACTACAACAACACAGCAGCTACCGCCTCAAAAAAGACCATACAACTGAGTCAACACACTAACAAGAACACACAACAAAAACTGACCATTAATAACTATAACTGTTCAATTAGCATTGTATGAAGTTTTATCTGTATTTTTCACTTTCCACTCCAGTCAGTAGCTGTAGAGAGGGTGAGACTAGAATTCAGACTAGTACAGCAGTAAATACAACATCAGACATATTTCAATTCTATCATCTCATTGGATGTCTGTGTAATAAAATTCTGTAGATCTGAGCGAATCTGACTGACTTAGAGTTCTTACATCAGCACATGAGAGTTTCTGATTAAACAAGAAGCTGTACAACATTATCCTGCTAAATAAACTCAGACAAGCTTCCTGTTGTCTTCTCTCTACCGCTTATGCTGTAAAACTTGACTGGTGTTTGTTCTGGACTTACTGGTCCTGAACTCTCTCTGCTGCTCTGCTCCTCTGTGTTGTCTGCAGAGTTTCAGCTGAGCTGATGGATCCACAGCTATTTGACGCAATTTGGATTTTCTGGGTTGTAACTTCTTTTCTCTGAGCTTTTTAGCCGGACCTATGCTTCTTTCTCTTTTTTTCTTTGTTAGTCATGTGAAGTGAGTCAGCAACAGTCCACTGCAGCCTCAATGTTTAAACAATGATAAAGATACCAACACATAAAGGGTAAGTGGGTGGAAGGAGCTGCGGGACCAAATGTAGTTTGCTGAGGAGGCAGACATGGGGGAGATGATGGCCACATAGAACCAGAGTGGGCTCTGCAGCCTGCTCTACTGGGCCGATCACCACACAGCCACACCCATCTCTCTCTCTCTCTCTCTCTCTCTGATAGTTTCTTTCTTTCACACTGAGCCGCTGCCCCAATTTGTGTAGCGACCCACCGGGAAAAGTCGTGGATCACTGATGGCCACTCCACCACACCACTGTTGCGAAGGCTATACAGAGTTTATCCTAGCGTAGTGAACGGTTCCACTGGGAAACATCGCTTAACAGTGCTTAAGAAAATCTCTCTGTCTTAGCTGATATTGTGGAGGTCTGGGAGTCCACAGCTCAGTTTGCTTGTTCAGCAGCTTTTTCACTGAAAACCTTTGACACGACACAGTAGGGAAAGCACAAATAATAATAAAATTGATGATGGCCGAATTCCATTTAGCTGCTTCATTTTCAGGGTCTCGGTATTGTGCATGCCGGCTCAAGGTCACACTGTTAGCGAGATATTTGTATAGAACAGAGTCATCGATAATGTTATTAGTGAGGCCTGTGCTTTTTCTACCGTGAAAGTTAAAATGTCTGCTTGAAAAAGGCCTATTACTGTGAGACTAAATTTAATTCAGAGGACAAATTGAGCACAGAAACGTCTCCTAGCATCAGCTAATACAGGTCAAACCCAAACTCCCCCATTCCCTGTAACTGTAGCTCACTTGATCTGGTTGACAGGTTGATTGGGGCTGTGCTCCACAGCCACCAGCAGTCCTCCAGAGTCCAGGATGGCGTAGTGATGCGGTCCATCGAGGGCCTTTATCCAGGTGTACCCTCCATCATCAGACACATACACATCCGGCCTCATCACTGAGATGGCATCACCAACACTCCCTGATGAAATATGTTTAACCAGATCAGTAACTTCCAGGTTATCTCACACAAAACCTGGACAAATTTGGTATGAAAGCTCTGAACTGGGAATTACCATGAGCTAAGATGAGGCCCACAGCATTTGGTTCACTGAGAGGCAGCATGGGGACATTCAGCCTCATGGCAGTGCTGTACGCTGCGTGGATGTGGAGACTGCACTGTAGGAATAGACACAATCAGCATTTGGTGTCTGGAAGTTAATAGTACCAACACGGTGAAAGTCACTGACTGGAGATGAAAAATAACCAACACTGCCATGTACACTGCAATCCAAAAGTCAATTCATCATTCAACAGAATCCCAATCTGTCGCTACAGTTTACAAAAGTTTTTCATCAAGACTGATCCACTTTTTATCTTTGTTTTTTTCTTAAGAAACACCATTTCCTCTTTTTTTTTTTTTTTTTTTTTTTTTTTAATTTACCTTCTCTGGGTCCTTGGCAGTAGCATCACACTTGCTGTTGGCAGGTTTCCTCAAGGGAACCCATTCCCCTCCCTGATCAAAAGACACCACAGACTGCACAGAGTCACCTGCAACAACAAGAACAGACACAGACAGAACATTTACTGCTAATCTGCAACATTTAGCTCACACTGCACTCCAGAAACAATGTGTGAAAATAAAAAGCTTAGGCTCAGCTAGCCCAAAATTACAAGTGAGCAAGAGTAAGCAATGCAAGTGTCAGACCCATACGGCCTGGGCAATAATCATACACAGAGTGGTCATGAGTGGAGGGATTATAATATAAGGAGGCAAACAGAAGTGATTTTCAGCAGAAAATACAGAGCGCAGACATGATGGAGTTAAGATTTAGCTGGTGATGTGAGATATTTCTGCTCAAGTGTCAGCCAGCTGCACATCTAACACTGAACAGCTAATTAAATATTTACCCAACGCCCTCGCTCCAGTATGTAATGGAGAAGTCATACGTGTGTGTGTGTGTGTGTGTGTGTGTGTGTGTGTTTCTAGGGGAATTTGAGTATAGGCATGTGTTGCTATTCCTTTATCTAAGCACAGACACATGTATAGAGCTACCTTCAGCCAGGACACTGGTGATGAAAACTCCACGCAGGGAGGTGACGTTGGTGAAGTCTGTATCACCACCCGTGGTGGTATAAAGGTGCCGCTCCAGTGACTTAGAGTACACAGTGCCCCGGTCATCTGATACATAAATGGTACCAAAGCCTGTATCTGTGGACAGACGGAAAAAAACAAACAGGATCACACACACCGAAGAGAACATTCACATGCAGCGTTTCAGCGCTGGTGATATGAAATAATGTCCTGATGGTTATAACAGATAATGAGGCACTTGAATTTACACGGTGCAAGTTCACTGCATGGCCAAAATTATGTGGACACCCAAACATAACACCCGTATGTGACATATGAATATGACATTCCAAAACCACAGACATTTATACGTTGCTATAGCAACCTCCACTCTTTAAGGAACCGCAGCTGATGCATGCATCGCGCTCAGCTAAAAGACCATTAGTGAGGTTGGCCACTAGCGCTGGGAGACAGGGCCCGGGCTTGCAGTCAGGTGTTCTAGTTCATCCCAGAAATCTACATTTTCTTTCATCGGAAATAAATGGCCTAGTTCAAACCATGAAAAACCATGAAACCCTGAGAACAAAAGTACACAAACAGGGTTGTCTGAATATTTTTGGCCTTTTTCACTGAAAGTGTGTCACAACTTCAGGGTCTGGGTATCGTGCATACCGGTTCACTGTCACATAGTCATGACACTTGAATAGAACACAGCCATTGTTAATGTTATTAGTGAAACCTGTGACGAGTCAACACGTCTGCTGTGAGAAAAGATTTTTTAGGTTAAATATAATATTCATAAATGTGTTTTCTAAGATTTAAAAATGTGAGATACAGTTCACACCTGGGGGTAAAATATTTGTGACCAAAATTTGTTTTTCAAATTTATGCACAGAAAACCACATTGTTGCACCTCAGAAGTGTAAGACCTGTAGTACAAGTCAGTAATTCGCATTTACTTATTTCCTCAACCTTATTCACATGTAATGAATAGTTTTTGAATTACATTTCCTACAGGTGCAAACACACCATCTGTCTCTTAAATAGCATTACTGCTTTATTACACACAGCGCGATGAGTGAGAGCGTGACGCTGCCGTACGGACTGACCTCCCGGCTCGTCAACATGCATGAAGACCATTTCATCGTTCGCTGCCAGGATGGAGTAGAACTGCTCGTGGCCAACAGGGGGCAGCTGGGCCATGTTCCACGTCTCACCCTGGTCCACTGACACGTGGATCATCCTCAGAGTCCCCTGCAGAGAAAGACGCGGTACAGAAAGAAATAGAGGGAGGCAGACAGAACGAGAGAGAACAGGGGATGAGAGAAAGAACGGGAAAAAAATAAAAATAACTTGATTAACGTTATAAGGAAACAGAGCCATGCATACATAGGCACAGAGATATGCGTCTTGAAAACTACATATTTTGAGTGTAGCAAATTAATTTAGCATATACAGCATGTAATTCAGTAAATACTGTCAGTACTGAAGAGGAAACATGAATGTATTTTACTTCATATTATTTCCTGCAACCACATCCCCTTCAATTGTGACAACTGAAACCAACGCTACAGAAAAGAACACCAGCACTTAATTTGAAATTCAATGTCACGAAAACAGTCCGGAGGTGCGGTGTATGTCTCACCTCACAACTGCTTACTGGATTTCAAATTTGTCTTACAAACACAAAGGTATAAATCAATGAATATCTGGCCTCAGGATGCATGATCTCGTATGGACCTACTGTGTACTGACCTTGCCTGTCATTACAGAGGCAAAGAGGAAGCGTCCACCCAGGCCAAAAGAGTAGATCTTAGTGGCCACAGTCTTGATGGTTTTACCATAGTCTGTCGTCCTCCTCAGCTCCAGCATTCCCCGATCACCTGACAAAAAAAACTTTGAAATAAAAGTGCAAAGTGCGAGTATGCAAAGTGTAACTAAAAGTTAAAAATATATGTGTAGAATTTAAAAGGAACAAAAAGCTTCAACAGGCCAGAATCATCGGCTATATTGATACCAATTGTCATTTCATTCTTTTTACTCATCATCCAATCCAAATCCAGTCGATCACTGAAGAATAGAGGTGTCAATAAAAGCGCGTACGTGTCAATAAAAACACGTAGGCGCTTATCTTTTTTTGGTTTTATCCCATGTGCTGTTCCTCAGTAATCTACATGTACATACATAAATGGATGAGGTCGAACGTAGGTCTGGACTGAATTGTCACAAGGTCATTTTTCATTTCAGGTTTTGCTTAAAGAGCGGCTCACTTACTGCAGGATCCGTTGAGGCTGGCTGTAAAGAAGATGGTATTCTTCCTTCCCCTAGAATCGGAGTAGACAGTGCAGAGAGTTTGGGATAAGCAGACGCACATTTGACTCCAGAGTCAAGGATATGTGAGCAAAACAGATGTGGACTACTTTGTTGATAATGACGTGATAGTTCTCAGTGTGCTTGCATCTCAATAAACAAAGTCAGGCTGGGAAACTCTGCACCAGGAGGAACCTGGTCTCATACAGGATTCCTCACATAGTCTCCATCTATTCCCATAATGCTGTGTTTTGTTTTCATTGTGAAAGTAAACATCACATGACACAGCTTATCAAATAACCAGCATACAGACATGCACTTCTGCTTTTGAGTGTTGTGTTTTGACATCTCTGTTGATAATGACCCATTTTCCTGCTACCTGTTCCGTGATAAAAGGTTATGTTTCAGGAAGTCTGTTTTGGACCTACGATGTTATCAGCCATGGCGACCTTGAAAACACAGCATTAAAACTGAAACCAAAAAGATATTTAGAGATCCAAAGGTCACTAGGCAATGAATACCAGGGAGTGCCTCCGAAACAACAGGAGTGTTCAGAGGGCTGGGTCACACCAGAGCTAGTCAAACAGTCACTGACTGCGATACCGTTTTACAGGCAAAGGTGCAGCGACAATAAAAGTCTTTGGAGTAAACCTGTGAACATCTCGGGATAATTAATATTCATTAAAATCCTCCAAACTATCAGCAAAGGAGGGTAGATAGGCAGACCTGTGACATATATTTGTTCAACAATAAAACTCAGTATAGAGAGGTGGCATTCAGTTGTCTTCCCTTACCTGTAATAATTAGCTTGATGAAAGAACTAAAATTAGAGCGAAGGACAACTGACTAAAAGAGAGCATATGGGTTTTTCAAATCTTTGCTATATGCCCCACCAATAAGAATGGGGTTCCTCCACCACTTCCTACTCTCCATGAACAGGAATACTTCACTCAGACACAGACTCTTGGGCATGCTGAATCACACTGGTGTTTGTTCACTGCGCACCTGACTACGGTGCCTGTATCATCTGTTTGTCTTGTCTCTTACCATTTCACCAGACACACCATGTCATGCACCTTTTTCCAGTTGCTGCCAAAATCTTCAGAGAGCCACATTTCATTCTGAAGGTGAACAACAAAAAAAACAATGTCTTAAATCACCTGCAACAACACCAGTCTTCACACAGCTCAAACAGACCTGCTCAGAAACACCACAGCCATGTTAATGAATGTACTCTGTGCAAACACATGATGAAAAATGATTGACCAATGGGAGCCTTCTTGCTATGTGGAGGTGGGATGGTGGTCCGACCTCTGCTTAAGGATTTTATAACTGACCGTGAAAAAAGTCGCTCACCCTCTAAAATGAATGACTAGGAAACTGAGATCCCCACCAACAGAACGGGAGTTTTCATGTTTATATAGACTCTTCTTATGCTCTTCTCTCTGTGAGGTCAACTGACATCCAAACTGATTGCTCTCCAAACAACATTACCATTCATTACTTACGTTGTTGCTGAGGACCAGCAGCGCTTTGGAGTTATCAGGGTTATAAGTGATCTGCATCAGGGGGATGAAGGGCAGGTCCCTGTGGGTGAAACTTTTCCCAAAGTCATCAGAGACAAAGATCCGAGACCCGTGACCTCCGGACACGTCACCTGTCAGGATCACCTGGAATCCAGAGTCCAGAATTCAGATTGATGAAGCCACGCAGGGTGTTAGGGATGCATTATAGCAGCACTACATTTGTGAAAACTCTTGATGATTATATAAAATAAATGTGTTGAGGACTTGATAAGGTCATGACTTACTTTCCCAGAGTTCTCAGGGCCGATAGCGATGCCAAACTCTGATCTGATGAAGGTGTTGTTGATGAGGTTGGTGACATCCTGGAATGACTTCCCATAATTCTCGCTGGTGGAAAAATGGTTGCAGCCAAATTACATGCAAATCAAATACAAACTATGTTGTTTGGTTTTTTTTTCCAACAGGTGAGATCATAAGAATTACCTTCGATAAAGTTTGGACTGCCCAAGTCTTATCATGAAGAAGGGCACCTGAAAAGTGGTCAAAGCCAGGATGACCTGCCAGGAAAGAGGGTTAATCTTGAGTGGAGCTTGGATCATCTATTGTTGTGCATGAGACTCTGATGTGAGGGAACTTATTATGTCATCTATGCAGGCAGACTAGCCTGTCAATTTCATACAGTTCACTGAGTAACCCACCCAAGTTAGCCCTACTCATGTCACAGTGGAACAACCATGCATGCGAGACAAGTGCAGCACTCACCCCCGTGCCATCTCCAACCCAGGCCAGCGACACTGAACCACTCAGGTCATTGAAGGTGTACTGTGAGAAAAAGCAAAAACATCACCATGTATGTCAAATATGTTCAGAATAAACAGATTGAGGAGTATTGTGCACTGTGAATAGTTCACTATGAAAGGGTCAAAGGGACCAACTGACCACACAATTATAAATGGCAGTCTTTGTGAATTTAGCCTCCTGACTGTATTTTTGCTTTGACTGGTGCCATGTTTCCTCTCACCATGTGCTCAAGCAAACAGCAGATGGTTAAGTGTAAAAAATGAAGTACCACTTCACTTTTTAGGACAGAACAGACAAGCATTTCAGCAAGCACAAGGCTTCAAGGCCACTGCTCTCAGGAAAGACTTCTGAATACAACTCCTGAACACCACATTAAAACTAAGGTGGAAGAATGAGATTTTCCTCTGATTATTTTAGAGTAAAACAAGTCATTTTATCAGTGTGGCCCTAACAAAAACACTTCATGCTTCCCATTCTGCCTGAAATCAAAGTCTAGAATCATGTTTTCCATTCAGTGGCTTATCACTCTTCAACTATGTGGACATTCACAATCTGTTTGAAGCAGGTCTTTTTCAGCAGCTCATGTTGTAAGCAACTCCGGCACAGGTGGGACCTGCAGCAGAAACCTCCAGGGTGATGACGAGGCTGAGCCTCTAGGAATTCTGTCGACTTCAGATTACTGAGGCCAAGTATACAAAGACTGCAATGCAAAGTTGATCACATGGCGATGAGGTGCTACGCAAATAGGCAGCACAGGACTCTGCTGAGTCTGTCCAGCCTGTTTGTTTTGAGTAGAGCAGTGCACAGTTGTGTAGATATTTTATGAGATGCAGAATTGGGTTGCTTTCTCTTTGTGGAGTCCAAATTTAGCCCTCTCTTCTCTACTGTACTTCTCCACTGTAGTCTCTGCTTCCTGACAGACTGGCTGCCTGCTTTCGCTAACACACAAACACAGCATTTAATTACAAAATCACTACCACACAGCTAGTCACATGGATTCCCCAGGGCCAATTTTCCTGTCAACACTGGGACAGATTCACTCTCTGTCAGGCTGAGAAAAGTGGATCCTCTGACACAGACTACAGCAACAATGAGATATAGGTCATAGCCACTGCTGGAGCATTTGACAGAGGTTTTGCTGGTGCTTCTGTGTAGCCTGCGCACATCTTAAAGTATGAGGAAAAGAGGCGTTGTTACAGTTTCACTACACTGTATTTCACTGCACCAAATATTTCAGAAAACAAATCTTGGCAGCCCTGACGTGGTAGCCCTCAGAAGGACAGGAAGATTCCTGTAGTGGCTTTATGAGCTTGTAGAAAGGTTTGGTGATGATACATGATGTTTTAATGGCGTTTCACAGGAGGAAAAATAAACCTAGTGTCATATCCATCTAGCGGACATCCTGGGCTTCAGGGTTTTACAGCTGAATGGAAAACAGCCCATCAGTAGCTAGGTTTCTCAGAACACCGGATAGCTGATTAGGCCTATTCGTGCACCTGGTTAGCACCTGCGCATCATCCTCCTCCCTCGGCTCATGTAAGTGTCAGACGAGCGGAGTGTAACGGGACCTCTCAGTAGGTAACTTACACGGTGGGTGTTGTCTGCTAACTTGGTGCCATATTCTTGAAGAGCTTGGCAGGAGTCGCCCTGGTCGGTGCTCCTCCGTTTAATCTTGTGATTTGGTGATGGAGCGAGCCATGCGGGCAGAGACCTCTTTATGATTTTCGCAGCTTTCTCCTCTCCGGTGTTTGAACGCTTCACAAAAACCGACCGTCCGGAGGTTTGGGATCCCGGCTGAAAATCTACACCGGCTCCGAAAGTAGAAAGAGATAACAGCAGAGCACAGTGCAGCAAGAGTCCCATCGTCGTTGCTCGTGTCACCGGCAAAGAAAACAAAACAAAGAGGACGAAAACACCCCACACCGAGTCTTTATTTATCCCGGGCTTGCCTAGAAATTGAAGGTCGCTACAGCTCTGCCGCCGATGACATCAACAAAACAGTAGTCCTCCTGACACCGACTATTTCACGCTTTGAAAACACGGAGCTCCGGCAAGGCTCCGACTCCTTCCGCGCCAGGAGGGAAAATATGTGAAAACAGAGAAATAATCGCAATATTGAAAATGAAGGAGGGTGTTTAACACCAATTATTCGCGCTGCAACTCCTCAGCCAACATTGTACACTGTAGCGATCGCGCAAATTGTGTCTGCGGACCCGTAATGCCTATGCCGAGAGGAGGTTCTGTGATTGGCTGCTCTTCTGTTGTGGTCCACCTATCCGCGTTTCTGATTGGTTCGTTTCTGAAAAGGCGGTGCCGAAACGCAGGACCTGTATAATTAGCTGTCAAAGGCTGTCAGGATAGGTTGAGTAATACTATCATGTAACTCCATCCAGCTACTACTTCATTTAAAGCAGAAAAACTAATTTTTTTGGATCAGCTATCAACTGCATTTGGATGAAAAAAGGCTTATTGAAATACAGCCAACATTCAAGACTAATAATGACATTACATGTAGAAACAGCAGTGGAATTGCAGTGCAGTTTAATTGGCTCATACCCATCAATCCAGCCACTAGGTTCTGTCACTTAAAATGTAACAGCCTAATAGGTAAATAATTTAAGAAATAAATATGGATAAAAAAAAAAAAGTCTTAGCCATGTTTCCAATTTATTTTCCCTCATTTAAACGTATGTAATGTTTTCACCTGCTAAATAACAGTTTTTAAAAACATAATCTTGTATGCAAACACACAATTCAATGGAGAAAAGTGTAATTGAGAGAAATTTCACATGTGCATAAAAGACACAAAAGTATGCATGCTTTGAAGTCAGAGTGTGCTTTCACCAGCCTTTGTTTATAAGTGTCATGACTATAATATTATGTCTGATTCTATGAGGTTTTGGTAACGTATTAAATGCCATGTTATTAAATGAAGGGGTCATTTCTTCACATGCATACCCCACAGTTTACTTTGTCAGGGATTAAACATCTGGGTGTGGTGTGATGTTGGGAAGCTCAAACAAGAGATTAAATCATGCTGAATATTAGTAATCTCTCCACCAGAGAGAGTCTCTGAAAAGCTCTGTTTGTGCAAATACACAATAATGTAAAAGAAAAAATAAGGAATGTCCTCAAATTTGTTGGAACAAATGACTAGTGGCACCTTTCTAATGGCAGATATGGAAGAAATCCCTGATGATTTAACGATTAACATGATTCATGGAATCCAGTATTTGATGTCTCTGTACTTCAGTCTCTGCTCAGTATCAACAGTTTTGAGATAGCTGAGGTGTGTCAAGAAGAACAAGGTCAAAGAATGAAAATGAACCTTTCCATCACATGATCTTAACTTTTGTAAATGGATGTTTCTGTACAGCCTGCTCCATTCTCAAATTCTATTTATTCATTTTGATGGTTGCACTGAGTCATATATTCTTGATTAAATTTGTGCATGTGATGGGACAGTGGGTCATACAAACACATGACTACTGGTCATGTGTTGCAGAAGAAAAATCCCTGCACCCATAGCTGCCACTGGCCTGGCTGAAAAGATTCAACGGTACATTCAGTGTCTGATTATCTTTTGGCGTGGCACAACCTGACCGACAGGTTTGAGGGTGTGCAGCAACAAATAAGGTGTCAGCTCATCGCAGCCAAAAGTAAAAATCCGTTGACCAAGTTTCAATGGTTTCAAAAGCCCTGAAACCATGTACTCGAATCCACATTTTCCCACACCTACACTCCAATCTGCCTTGGAACATCGGGAATGTCCTTTGTGTGTGCTATACCTTTTGCTTGGGAATTTCATGATTCCCGGATGCACTCAGAAAGCCAAACAATCTGATCTGTAGGGCAGCATTCCTTCTCAAAGGGGACTGTACAATAGAGTTGCAGCCCCTCCCCCATGTCAGCCCAGTCAACTATTAAAAGGTGGAGAACAAAGCCACTCTTATTCCTTTGAGATGTGCCCTGTAAGGATGAAAGCTCTGCCTCTCCACAAGATCCCAAAACTTCCTGTCTGGCTGTAAAATGTGCTGAGAAAACCTGAGCAAACGAAGGGATGGAACCAAGTGTACCTGAATTTCCCTGTTAAAAAAAAACAAGCTATTTTTTTTTTTTTTGAGGGAAATACATGGACAGCCTGTGTGGATGAGTTCAGCCTATACTGATGGGAGTCATGGGAAACGCATGGCTTGCTTTGGATAAGAAGTTCAGTTTAATGATGCTCAAATAGTGGAAATGGTGACCTCTAGTGAAAAATAATCACCATTACTGCACATTCACTGTGTACTCCCATTTTACACTTTGCAAACTCTTTTTTTTATGATCAATTACTCATTGCCTAGTGGAAAGGAAGTAACAACCCGAAAATATTACTGGAGGGATGAAAGATAAATGAAACGTAGTAAGATAAGTGAGCTAGTATATCACGAGCCCTCCTAGCTGCATCTACTAGCAAAACAAAATTACAGAACAAAAAAAAAATGAGTATAAATAAATAAATAATACGAATATCAGAAAATAAGAAAAATAAATAATAAGTAATAATAATAATTACAAAATATGAACAAACAACAAGAAAAAAGAGAAAGAAATTGTAAAAATAAAAATAATAAGTTATAAATCCCTATTACACTTTGCACACTGTAATTCTTGTTGGATATTTTCATATCTATTGTTACAGTTTGTTACAAAATGTCAAAAATCATTAAAAAGTTAACCCTATTAAACCTTTGCTGGCATGAAAGCACATTGCACTGCCGTCTGGTCGTTGATAACACATTTGTCTGTTAATACAGAACTATTCAGTGCCTGGAAAATTTCAAGCATTTGTATTTTACTTTGTTGGAAGCAGCATGAAGTATTTTGGGTCTTTTCGGCTGGTATCATCATCCCGTCATGAGCAAATATAAAGTACCACAGCTGGATTAACCTGTTACGGGGCCCTAGAGCCTGTATAGACCCCCTGCTCACTTCTCCTGCCCTCTGTGTATTGTGTGTGTATCCTGTTACCACAAGTGCCATTTAAATACAGTTCACACAGAAGACAAGACATAGTTTAATTATATACCCAGTAACTAACTAGTAGGCCTACTTCTGGGCTTGAAGGTGACCTGGCCCCAGGTATGCTGTAATTTGATTAATTTGTTTTTTTAGGGATATGCACTATATTGACATAATATAAACTAAATTAACTAAGGTCTTAAAACTACATTTTGACCCCAAGCCCTTCAGAAAGAAAGGGTGACATGAATAGGAAATAGTGCAGGACCCCACCTAGTTGATATTATACCTTGGTGGCACAAATTTGCAGTTAGTCAAATCATTTACAGCTAACCGGCGGCTAATCTGGGGCTTTTGGGGCGTTTCAGGTTCTTGAGGCCGTGGTGCAGTTGTCTGCCTTGCCCTTTACTCGTATAATGCTCAGTTACATCATGGATTTAAACATTATGTGATAAACATTGCACCTGCTTATTCATATATGAGAATCATAATCTGAAGCAAATTTATGTGCAGGAAAGAGCTGGACAACAATCTGTATTTATACAGGTCAGCTAGTAAAATAATATAGAAATATATAGTCGTGTAGATAGATACATAGTGTAGATGTCATTTTGGTGCTCAGAAAATGCATTTGAATACAGGGTGCACATTTCTGGAGACCAACTGCTCTTTTTTTGCTGCAGGGCTTTACAGAAGGTACTAAAAACGGAAAGACTGAAATCAATATAAATGTAGCAGTGAGAAATATCATTCTCATAGATGCTCAGTTTGCACGTTAAAACAAAGTGCCCCTTATCTCAGATACTACTGTAGATGGCTTTGCCTTGTGTGCCTAACATGTTTGCACAGTTAGCAAATATACAACTATTAGGCCTACATGTGACTTACAGTTAACATAATATGCAACATGGTCAACTTAAAAAAAGAGGGGGAAAAAAGATACAAAAGTAATCATGCACTTCATTACACTACAGTTTGGCCACATAAATGCGCCAGGGAAACTAATATGATGAAAGCAAAGGAAAGAAATCAGGTAATATTCAACTGCAGATTAAACGTATTGTTTGATATAAACGTTCAACCCAAAGAATTTGGCTTTTTGCTCATAAAAATGTGATTTTTCCGCTTAAAACTGGACCAATGTGATGAAGCAGAAGGTGAAATTATAACAGTCTCGGTAGAAAGTGTTTGACCAGCATCGCCCTCCTCGACGCCTTAACGTCAGCGATCACGTGGTTTCTACTACGATTCGCTGAAGTTGGAGAAAAGTTTGACAAACCCGAGGAGCTTCGACAGAGCTGCAAAAGAACCCGGACACGAGCAGACACAAACGAGCGAACGGGGATCGAACTAACGGTGGTTTTCTCCTGTGGAACGATGGACTCTGTCGCCCAGGTAACGGCCCTGACAGAAAGAGGAAGAGACGTTAATGGCGCTTAATGACCGATACTTGTGTAGCAAACACACTAGACCACTTCAGAGCAGTGTAACGCATTCTTCTTTCTCACCGTGTCTTTATTTCTCATCAGAAAGTGCTGACTTCAGGATTCAGTTTTGACTGGGGACCTCTGAAGGAGCCTTTGGCATTTATCCGTCTGCTGGAATGGGTAAGTTTTACTAAATCTTTTTTTTTTTTACCATATGGCTTTTTGGCGGGGTGTGTTTTTAACATCAACTGTCCGTTCCTGGTGGTGAAAATGTCTTACAAATTGATTATGTTGTTTGTCATGTGACCCACTGCACGCCCGGAGAAGCTATGCAGATCATCCTTTGAGCTGTAACGCCGTTTCAAATATGGCATGCACAGCAGTTCAGGGGGTGATGATCAGTTTATGGCCTGTCAATTAAGGAAATGTCAGCCTGTAAAACCATAGTTAGTGTTTTATGGCTCTAACTGACGGGTTATGTGTGTTAGCACCTGGAGCATTTCAAAATCAAAGAAAATGCTTTATTTGATTACTGACTGTTCAGGTTGATGCTTGGCTTGACATATCGTCTTGCCAAATAACAATACAACATGTTAGCTTTTATTTGCAGGGAGGAATTGTTATGTGTCACTTTTGGATCAACCATTGTATGCTCAGTGGTTAGTGCCTCTGGTTTTAAATGTAATGACATGCTTTTTTTGTGAACTGTGCACATAATTTACAGTGATGGACATCCTGTGACTAAGGCATCGGCTTCCTGACAGAAGTGTGTTGCGTAAAATATAAAGGAAGTGTGTGTGTGTGTGTGTGTGTGTATACATGTGTGACTAACAGCAGTGCTCTGTCCTGAACATCTTCTCATGCCAACGTGTCTCCTCTTATCTCGTGTCTGTGGCTGCAGCTGTTCTCCATATTTGCATTCGCCACAACTGGAGGTTACACCGGCGCAACCAGCATCAACATCGTATGTGGAGGTGGAGGCAATAATGAAATACAGGCAGTGTTTAACTACCCATTCAGGTGTGTGTGTGTGTGTGTGTTTGCAAACACAAACTGTCTTAAACCAGGGACCGGCTTACTGTGTGTTTACTCTAAGGATTATTCAAACTAAAACTAGTCTATGTTTACACAGGTTGATGCAGCATCCTTATCATGTTCCCGACTGTAAAATCAACCAGACTACCACCACTACTTACTATCTGACAGGAGACCATGCATCCTCGGCAGAGTTTTTCGTCTGCATTGGAGTGTTGGCCTTCCTTTACAGTACTGCCACACTAGTCCTCTACTTGGGCTACCAGCACCTGTATAGAGAATCTAGTCGTGGCCCCATCGTGGTATGTTTGTCTGAATTCTCAATATTTCTCAGTAGTTTTGTTGAAATGCTTGTCCTTAGCCAGGACCTCCTCTCCATGTATAAATAGCTCAGATACGGAAGATGAAATAACAGTGTGTAATTCACAAGGTTGCATTTCACGCAGGAATGTGTCTTCTGAATCTGAATCTGAGTGGATCTAGTTTTATCCAAGCAGGCAATATTTATATTTTGTCAAATGTGTGTAAATAATGTAACATCTGACATCAGCTGCTGGATTTCAGGGAGTCTACTTCATACCGGAATCCAGCAGGAGGTCAGAGAAAGTGCATTTAACAGAGCTGTGTAAATGAAACAGTTGAAGGGGGTGCGGTTTCAAACAGATTGCACTAGGTAGTCTCTGTCCAAGAAAGCTCCTTTGGTGAAGCTGCCACTGTAGTCTGTGTGTTACTGATTATTTTTCTGTGCTGCTCAATTAGGACCTGTTGGTTACTGCGGCCTTGACCTTCCTGTGGTTGGCCTCATCCTCTGCTTGGGCTAAAGGCTTGTCCGATGTGAAGTTGGCCACCAGTCCTTCAACCATTCTGTCTTTAATTGGTGTTTGCAAGGATGACAAAAACAAGTGCACCCCGGGTGCTATGCCTCACATGGGCCGACTACACGCCTCAGTGGTAAGTGAAAGTAGTCTTTTTCCAGTGTGCTTAAAATTGTGTGTACAACAACAGCCTGGAACATTTGACTCATGTGTTATTCTTTGGCAGATTTTTGGTTTTCTTAACCTCATCCTGTGGGGTGGCAACTGCTGGTTCATTTTCAAGGAAACACCTTTCCACAAAGAAACAACCATCCAACAGCCTACAGATGTGGAGGGGGGTGTTAGGCCATCGTAACTGCACAGCTTCTTCATCTCAAAATTGTCTAACATGTAGTTTTATTGAAGGAGTCGTTTTTGTACTAATTGTTAAAAGTAAATATTGTGGAATATAAGGTAGACATTTCTAAAAACCAACTGCTCCTTTTTTGTGAAGTTATTAATTTTATATTTAGAGTTGTATTAAAGAAGCTATTTGTAAGTTTAGCTATTGCTACATAGCAAACATTAGCATTAACAGCTGTTTACTCACCAGTCTTGCAGAGAGCTTTAGTTATCATTGCATTTACAAGACAAGAGGTTATAATATGACCTCTGAGCAGCTACTTCTTCAGGGCAGAATGGTCAGAGCAGTGACGTCAGAAAGTGACGAGTTGGCCCAAGCTAACTGGTTAGCGTGCTAACTTCAGTAGAAGAAAAGAAGTGAGAGAACTAGAACCAAAACAAGAGGGTTGCTTTCCACTGCTAGAGACAGCTGTGGGTGAGTCAAGGAATTATGGTTGATACTGAACTCTCAATGTTTCTTCTAGACTGGTAAGTAAACAATTGTTAATGGTAATGTTGGCTAAGTAGCAATAGCAAAAACGTAGAAGTAGCTATTATAGCCATCAAAAATATTATCATCATCTATGTGCAATTTGAATGTTTCAACATTTACACCCAAATATCCCAAAGAAAGGGTCCTTATCTCAAATGGTACTACGGATGTGGACTGTATGCCTAAATGCAGCATGACTTTGTCACCCTGTTAACTGTCAACAGTACCACATCTTACTTTTGCCATCAACAATTTCCAAAAAAAAAGAAAAAAGACTCAGGACTATTGAGTGTAGGATTACCAAACACCCAATGAGTATAACATACTTGAAGTGCATTTATTATTAACACCAGTCTAGCCTGGGGACCAAATTAAATTTCAGTCTAATCCTGAAACCTACAATCGGCATCAAAAAGTGAAGTTGCAATGAATGAATGTTAAATAATAGCTAATTTGGAAAAATAATTCAGTTGCCAATATGAGATTATTTATAATGGGTAAAAACAAGTTTGTTTAATCATTTTTGTATTATGTCTCACCTTGTCATCAAGAATGCTGTTAGGCTAAAATAGTAAGATTAGCCTTGCAGCTGATTATTATGTTGAATGTGGTGAATATATCCATTTACGGTATGTTGGCTCTTGTTTTTTTTTTACCATACTACTTTCTAGGTAGAATTTGTGACATTTTTCCTGAAAGGATTTGTTTGTGTTCTGTTTGTCCTGCAAGCTTATAATGTTGTATAATTAAAGACAACAACCCAAGGTCCTACAGTATTTGAATACCACTGTACTATGAATTGTATACCCTTAGTTACCCTGGCAGTTTTTCATAAATATTTGACTGATCTCTAACCTGTTACTAATTAACCGCATATATTTTTCTTAACTTGCTGTTGCCAGGCTTCTACCTCCACAACGTTGTAAGGGAAGGCAAGCTGTTTTTCTTTATTACGGTCATTGTTTTGATTTTCCTCTTTGATATAGCCTTGCCTGTTTCACAGTTCTGGCTTAATCCACCACTGTGTTGATAAAAATGTCACAGATCAGACTGGAGTTCCTGTCACTATCCAGGAACACATGATATGAAGTGCATCATTAAAAGCAAGAAATTGACTTGTGTGTCTGATTTTTATACCTGATACTCTGACCGGTAGCACACATGTACGATGTGTTGATCAGACAGATGAACCAGAGCGGACACCTGGCCAGTAATCAGTCATACCACACTCTGAAGAGCTGATGTGTGAGTTTTATTCATTTGTGTTGATCAGACATCCAGATAACACGGCCAGGTAACATGTGGTGCAGTTTGACACTCGCTAGACATTCTGCGTCTGCCAGGCATCTTCAGCATCTCAGCTGCTAATGAAAACATCCTCTCTCACACACACACACTCTCACTCACACATACACACACTCTCACTCACACACAAGCCTCCAAAACACCTGACCCTCATCAGTCCAGTCAAATTTGAGTGTGACTCACAATGCAGTGCACTGTCAGTGAATCAGAAATCACCACTGTGCTCAGACTAAAACTCCGGACTCTGGTCAGGCTATAATTTAGAAACTGTGCACAAGATGGATGTTATTGTTGAATTCACCAATTTTAATCTAAATGTGTTTGTTTCCCTTTAATATTAGGAGGACACAGGGAACCTGACCGCATCACTGAGCTTTGTGAAATTGTAGAGTTATACATTATATATATATATGTACATATATCTATACAGTATATACATATGTATGTGTGTGTGCATGTATATATATGACGTAATAGCCAGATTAATCAAACAAAAGAGATATCACACTTCATAGATAATGTTTGCTGCAGATCGTCGCTGTAAAATTTGTGTAATGACAATAAAGACAATTTGGTACCACTTTATGATTAAATTTAAAATCTTTAGATTTTAAAGGCTTTATGTGTTGTGATTAACTACAGCTTCTATTAATCGTTACTGCTTTATAGGTCAGTTTTAAGTCATTGATAACAATAGGTTTTGGGTTGCCAGGTTGTGGAAAATCCTCCTCCAGCATGACACTTAAGTAGCCCTTAAATTCATAATGGAGCCCCCCCCCCCCCAACCCATCAGTTCTGCAGTAATAAATATTAGGAATTAATTAAAAAAAGATTACCATTTTCTCACTTTCTAATAAATCATATTGAATGCAGTTATATATAGTTAGCCATTAATAAAGGCTAATGGGTTTTTGTAGTAAGCGATCATCAACAGTTAGTCAGTCACCTGTAAATGTTAATAATTCATGTCTGTAGTAGCAGATCTTAATAAGCTAAGATTTTGGAGAAAATCCATTTACAAACCATGAACAACACCGAGCATAAAAAGTGTCATGCTGGAGGAGGATTTTCCAACTGATCTATAAAATGTGGGCTAAATTATTTATTCATAAGTAATAGAGTCATTAATTATCTTTTATAAACCTTTGCTTATCAGGAAGTGGTAGACCCCCCTACAATTATTTTGCAACAGATAGATAGATAGACAGATAGACAGATAGATAGATAGACAGATAGATAGATAGATGGATAGATAGATACTTTATTTATTTATCCCCTTGGGGAAATGCATGTTTTCAACATCTCATTATTAGGCTAATAATAATAATAGTAAATAATAAACAATAATAGTTCAATTAGTCCCGGTGAAGGGTTTGTCAGCTTTGATTTCCCTTAATTCAATCAAAACTGGTCACACCACCTCAATGAAACCCCTACAATATCGTAACATTTTAAACGAAAGGCCCAGATTATGATGAAAATAGGGGAACTGAGGAACATCCTTCTTGGTCCGGTGCACACAGAGGAACAGGCTGTTCCACTGGAGCACACTGCAGACAGGTCGGCTGTTGATGTGGCGTTATTTTGTACACAACACCCGCAGGCTGTGCAGTCTACGGTGCACGGCCACACCGTTTCTTACACATCTTGGGTTTAGCCTCGGCAGCGAGCTTCGTGACGCGGGTGTGATGCGCGCGAACTGTCGGTGTCACCTCGTGAACGCGCAAGAGCAGCAATGGCCGCTTTGAATCGGCGAAATCCTAATCTCGACGATTTTGTCGGATTAAACTGGAGTTGTTGGGTAGATAGGGTGAATATTTTACCATCTGACGGTGAGTCGCACTCCCTGCCCCAGGTGTGGTTTCCATCATGTCATAGTGTCAATGTCCTGTGATTTATTTGTTGTTACATACACACACAGAGCGGCATAAAGCGCAACCCAAACAAAAGACCTACTGGGTCCTAGTGCAGGGTGGGTTTGCTAACAGTCTGTACTGGCACTAAACTAAACACAAATGTAAGTTATTGTTCCTTAGACGTGGAGTAATGTAGTGATAAAACACTTGCTAGTAAACACAAGGCGAACGTCTCACCTGTGGACAGGTAAATTCACTGTTAGCGTTAGCCCGTCAGCTAGTGTCACACTAAAAACAACACTACTTAAGAGGGATTTGTCCAGCCTGCGAGCAGCGAAACTGACCGGCAGACATTAGCAGCTGCCGGAGCAGATATGAGGGAAGCTGCAGCACAAGTTTGACGAAGCACTGACTTTTAAATTCATGTATAAAACCCGTGGGAGTACCCAAACCTGGAACACCGGCTGATGTGAAAGACATGTTCCAGGTTTATCTCAGTAAACCTGCTTAGATGTGCAGGCATCTCATGCTGACTGTTTTTGCCTTGCATGCAGCTGGGTCTACTGAAGACAGCAGCATGTGTGGGGGGAACCGATCTGAGACCATGACCCTCAGGAAAGAAGGTGAGGACCCAGAAACATTGACAGTATTCAGCATCATTTCACATAGATCAATCCTAAAAATAATTTCATTCAAAACTCTGTTGTGTATTTTCCTCTACAGATATGCATATATATGGCCACTGCCCTGCACATGATGAGTTTTATTTGGTGGTGTGCAGCCACTGTGGCCAGGTGGTGAAGCCTGAAGCCTTTGAGAAGCACTGTGTGAGGCGTCACGGTCCGCTCACAAAGATGTGTGGCCAGTCATCTACTTTGGCGCCACAGCAGCGACCTCGGCCTTGCCGGCCTCTTTCCAATCTGTCCTCCTCTAGAGAGAGACAGAAAGATGGCAGACATCATGAGGACGCCAACCCACCCTCAGCCGCGTTACCTGCCCACCAGCACAGGCCCAGTAAGGCCCAGAGGGAGGCAGTGAGGTACTGTTTAAGATTGTTCACTTTGTTTGATATTTTATGAGAGGCTCAGCATAATGGTTGGTTTGTGTTGAACTCAGTCCTCCTTGCGTCCTTGTTATTTATTTGTTGCTTTGTTGAATGATTACAATTGTGGGTGGGGGATCATAATGTTCATTAGAATCATGGAGAGAAAAATCAGAAACGCTTTTAGTTTTATAATTAATAATAAACGCCATAATTCTTTGCAATGTGGCTTTGTTTGTATATAAGTTCAATATGTCACTGACTCAGCTGCAAAGCATCCACACACCCATGTTCACATAGAATGATGTCTCACATACAGAACGCTGTGCACTCTGACCCACGTTCGAAGCTGTAGTTTTTATTCCATCTGGGTCATGCGCAAACCACAATTTTGTCACTTACTGTATCTAAATTTCACGTGTGAATCTCATAAGTCCGTTCTGAAGTGTTGCTTCTCCCACCACCTCTTCAGTTTGCCTTCAGTGGAGAAGTTCCCTCAGGAGAACCATCCCCACCCCCACCACTCCTCGTCCACACCTCGCCTCAGGGTTCCTCCGCGGCACGCGGGACCCCTGCCCCCTGGCCCCTGTTCCTCTTCCACTCCCCCGTCAGAGAGACCTTCTGTGCAGAAGTCCACAGCTGGACAGTCCAGTGAGTCTCACAGTCCTTCGCGGGGAACGAGAACCTACAGCCGGATTCATAAAAACATAGACAGTATGTCTGCCGTTTATACAACTTCTGTTGTTGTTGTTTAACTATCAAGACTGTGTTAGAAGTATTTGCATCCTACTATAATTGTATCATATGCAGAATCATTTTCTATTATTTGGTTGTAAAAAAGAAAATGACCATATGTTGGTCTGTAATCTCCACCAGCATGGATCATGTTGACTGACTGTCTCCTGCTGTTACTCACAGACTACTGTGTTTGCTTTTTTCCCATAGAGAAAGAATGTGACCTGAACAAACACTGCAGAGTTCTGGATCCAGAAAGGAAGAAGCCGGGCAGCCAGGAGCTTATATGCAATGTAAACTCTCAGTGCCTTTTCCTTTTACCCAATACTGTTACCAGTATCTTTGTTGTTGCTCATTATTAACAGAGACGTGAGCGCTTTGTCTGCGTTTGTCATTTGATGCAGAAACATGAAAGGTTTTATCATTTGTTTGGGATGGGACGTCTCTCTTCTTTCTACACAGACTGATTGCATCCAGCAGCAGCAGAAAGCACTGGGAAGGGCTAAGAGCTTTGATCAGCTGGCAGTGGAGCAGAGAGCGGCCTCAGCAGGTCGAGATATGGAGCAGCTTCTTGTCAAATTAAAAGACAAAGAGCAACATTTGGAGGTTTTCGAAGAGAAAATAACAACTCAGGGCAACAGATACAACTTCAACAGCAACTGCCACATTCTCAGGTATGGAATACAATTATTTACATATTAGCAAAGTTATGTTATTCACTCAAATGCCTCCTGCGCAACTATCAAAAATTGTCATTGGAGATGAAGTTCATAAATGTTATGCCTCCATGCTGGCAACAGTCAGAGCCAGAGGCATATTGTTTTCAGGTTGTCCGTCCATCTGTCCAATTCTCCTGGACACGATATCTCAGTAAGGCCTGGACAGAACTTCTTCAAATTTGGCACAAATGTTCACTTGGCCTCAAGCATGAACTGATTAGATTTTGGTAGTCAAAGGTCAAAGGTCAAGGTCACAGTGTTCTCACAAAACAGGGTTTTGGCCTTGTGAAGGCAATATCTCCGTAACGCCCTGAGGGAATCCCTTCAAACTTTGCACAAATATACACTTAGACTGAAGGACGAACTGATTAGATTTTGGTGGTTAAAGGTCAAAGGTCAAGGTCAGTGTGACCTCACAAAACACTTTTTAGCCATTACTCAAGACGTCACACAGCAATTAACCAAAAGGTGAGAAGTGAGTGGCGGAGGCCTACAACCACGAGGCGGGAATTGTAGTTATTTTTGCGTTATTTTGCCTTCATGCAGGTCCAGGGATTCACAAGAAAGCTTTCCAGAAGAGGAAGGTGACAGCACTGTAGAAGTGGAGGTACAGCCTCCCTATCCCTTCAACCAGAGCCTGCTGTCAAGCGAGGAAAGTGAAGATGATGAGCAAGAGGAAACTACGGACCTGCCTGCCTCACCCTGGCACCCCAAACCTCTCGGGGTGAGTGGAGAAATACACGAGCACAGCAGCAGCCAGTAGACTGGGATTTTTGTCAGAAGCTGACTTCAGAAATGTTTAAAAATAAATTTGTAGAATCGTTTTAAGAGGAAAAATGAATTGTAGGCTAAGCAGCTGTGATGTATGAATTGGAAAAACACTTTGCAGATTTAGTCACTGTTAAAAGTGGAATTGTATTTGTCTCCAAAGGACACTGGAGTGTGTCTGTGTTAATGAAATTGTCTCTGTTCTGTAGCTATGCACTTTTGGATGCCGC
The DNA here is from genome assembly GCF_002814215.2 of Seriola lalandi dorsalis. Lineage (NCBI taxonomy): Eukaryota > Metazoa > Chordata > Actinopteri > Carangiformes > Carangidae > Seriola > Seriola lalandi. Next base: position 4,221,684 of record NW_019525414.1, on the reverse strand, counting down.
ACATTGGGTTGCAGCATCTTCACCTTCGACCGCCGTTTGCATCACCTGCAATTTGCCCTCAGTGCCATGTTGGAGCACCATGTCAGCACACACCTGTGGAAGTGAGTATCATCGCTCCATATCGCAGACATGGCACCTATCTGTTTTCAGCAAGGTGAAGAAAAGAGTTGCTCAGTGAGCTGATAGACGTCCAGGCAGACTCCAGTGTGTGCATGTGTGTGTGCTTGAACTAGACGCTGAAACCACTGCAGGGCACTGTTCTGTTGCTGAATCTGGTTTCTTCTCTCCAGAGATTAAGGAGATATTACACATAAATAATCATTAGAAAATGCATCAGTTTATTATTGATTAAACATCTCTTAGACCTTTACGAAATTATTAATTATATGATCAGGAATGGCCAGACTTGATCTGATACCCTTACAGAAATAAAACATCTTAAGCGGATGGAAGGATTGATGGCATTACCAGGTTTCACTACATCAGACAGATTCTAGAAAGACTAGTCCTCTCCTTCAAGTGTGTTTAGAGGAGGAAATATCAGAACTTAAGCAAACAGTTGTCTGTTATACTCAGTTGCAGGGATCCTGGCTAACATCTGGGAGTTTCTGTCACTGGATTATCTATGTCATAATAAAATGATCCACCAGAACCCATCAGTGAAAGTGTTTTTATGCCTCCATGCCAAACATGATTTTGGCCGTGTGAACGCAATATCTCCTAACCTAATCAGCTTCATGTTTTTCCTTTAACTTACAGGAAAATGCCTCAAGTATCATCAGGTCTCAGGTCTTGTCATGTCAAACCACCACCAACTGTAAGGACTGCGGCTAGACCCTCCCAGTCCACTGGCTCCCTCAGTCTCGAGTCTACCTCACTGGGACAACTGGAAACCAAAAGCAGTCAGCACAACTCTCAGAGTACCAAACCGCCTTCCTCCACCTCCTCTGCGAGCTTTGGGCCTGGCCGACGGGGCAACGCTGTCGGGCGACCAAGCAAGGCTCAGCTGAAGGAGGTGGCCCTTATGCAAGATGCAAGTACAGCACAGAAAGCCACCAGGCTGCCACACAGCAGGGAGGATAAATCCTCCAGACACATCAGGGATCCCCCCCTCCAGGAGAAGGCCCAGCCACACATCCCCTCCTTTCAAGGACCAGCCACTGTTACCTTCTCACGTGGAAAGAAGCCATGTCCTCCTCTGCCACTGCAGCCCTCAGAGAGACACTTGTCAGGTTTGGAGAAGCGTTCCCCTTTACCTGCGACAACCCACTGCTCCCCCCGCAGCAGAGGGAAGCCCCCAGGAATTCAGCAGAAGGTGGTGGGTTATGATCACAAGGGTCGTGGCCAAAAGCGCAAAGGCAGCAGTGAGCAGCCCCCCCTCAGCTCCTCAGTATCCAGAACCTCCAAGTGTAAGCGCTTGTCCTCTCCTTCCCGCTCCAGCCTCCTCACCTGGAAGGGAGAGAATATTGGTTCTTGCCTGGAGAAAAGATCAAACTCCTAAAGAGCGAGTGGACTCACTCACCCTGCAGGTAATAGGCTGCAAACACTCAGTGTTTTTTTTTTTTGTTGATGCAGATCTTGTCCTGTAAGCATGAAACGCCTGTCTGTAGTATGAATGTCTGAATATGTTTTGAGGAGTGTGTTTGTCCACATTTATTTATGTCTTCACGTTTTTATGCACAGACATCAGGAATAAGTGTTTGTCTGCATTTTACTGTGTGTTTATTTTTGCAAAATGTCTTCTTTTCTACATGACTAAATGTCTCACTTTATTACCTGTGTAAGAAAATAAAAATACCTCAACGTACTAATTATGCTGCTAAAATGAAAAGTCACTTCATGGCAAAACAAATAAAAATTCTTGAATCCTTATAGCCCTGTCTTATTGTTTTACTGTGGGTCTGTACTGATGGTACAACGCCAGTTTTGCTCAGTTTAGTTTACTCATTACTCTTTTCCCCAAAAGATGAAACTTTGATAATTTTTTTCCAAACACCAGATGGTAAAAATCAATTAAGTAACTGGGCAGAAATCTTTGTTTTGACCTTTTAAATGTAAAATTTTTATGTAAGTGAAAGAAAATCTACAGATCTTCTCGAATACTTCAGACAATCATCACAACGATTCCATATACACAGTATATGCGGCTTAGACACTGGGTGAATTATCCACTTGGAGGACCACAACAATTTGTTCATTTGGTGATACAATTCACCCAAGTACCCTGGACCTCTGGCTAATTTACCCAGGATATATGTGTGTATTTGGAACTGTTGTGCTATTATATCAAAAGTCATTGAGCCTGTGCAGTATTCTTTCCACTTTTATACAACTTCTGCTGCACCTGCCTTTTTTCAGTTATTTGAAAACACATTTTAACCATAATTTTTCAAGCTCAGATTCCTACATCAAAAGTAGTTTCAGATTTTAAGAAACACAAATTCAACAATAATTTGTTTAAATTTCCAAACTCTTCTATTAATTATCAAAGCAATAACCACATTTCACCACTAGATGGCGTCACGCCTTTAATATTGTCCCTCACAAAGAGCAGGATGCTGAACCTTTAGTCATAAGTTACATAAGCACACATTGTATAGAAACCTACACAGACTGTTCTGTTCTGCTCATGTGACAGGTAATAAAAATGAAGTGAGGCATCTTATATCTGTATCTTACATAGGGTGCATATATGGCGCTCACTGTCTGTGGATTAGATTTTCCATAAGGGGCTGTTTTTGCTAAAATTCTGTCCATTAGTTATAAAGGAAACATATGGTGTTTTGCCTAAGATATCCCAAACTCCTTCACTTATTGTGATCACAGACAGCTTTGTCCTAATTGGATAATCTGTCAGATACCAGCCATAAAAATCTAGAAGCAAATAACTAGAGGAACATTTCCCTGAAGATTATTTCTGGTAAAAGTAAGAGGCGGCAGTAAAAATGGAGGCAGCACAATGTGTAAATCTTAATCTTTTATTAAGTCAAATGATATATCAGCATTCTTTATTTCTAATGCCTACTATGTCGCACCTATCCTGCAGTCAGAAAAGCTCTTAAGCGTACCATGCAAAGCCATTCCACTAAGCTGCGAGACCTTTCAAGATTTTATGGCAGCGACTAACCAGCTCATCTTAGAAGCAGTGGTCAATAAACTCGGTGCTTTTAATGCTGTTAAAAGCTCCATTCTTGTCCTGCGGACACTTGTATTAGCACATTGTAGAAGCAGTGAGCTTTTAGCTCCACCATCTCAACAATGTTCCCGTAACTGCTACCACATAGTTAGATGAGTGGAGATAGATGTCGGGCAGTGAGAGACCACTCCCTTTTCTAATCTGTGATAACTGATCATTAAGGGAACAGTTAAAGTGCCATTACTGAAAATGGCAAAGGGCCTGTAAACTGCACAGATCTCTAAAACCAAAGCTTTTATCTTATTGTTGCTGCAAATGTGAAAACCTTTAAAATGATGCTTTCACATCGTATTACATTAGAACTTAAAATAGTCCTGAGAAGATTTATTTACCCTCTGTCTTCAAATCCATTCAAAATCCACGGTGTTTCAGGAATTCGTTGCTGTGGGTGGACAGATCTCAGTTTGCATTATTCATCATTACATCCTTGGCTTATTTATTATTGAATTCTTTGACTTTTCTTACAGATAGAAAGTTGTTGCTTTAATTGTTATAAAGTATCTGTTGGAGAACTCACCTCTCCACCTACAACACCCTAAAACACCATTCTCATAAAGCACTGCACTTCCTCCTTAAGTTCCTTATGGCTTTATGAGCGAAGTCAAACACTGACTGAAAAGAATTGGCGGCTACATACTCACTACCCAATGATTTCAAAACTGGAATCCTTCCTATGCAGTTCTTGATACACATTCAAACATATTTTCAGTTGAACCAAATTCTTCAGCAGAGTCAAGTGTAAAATAATCCTCTTTCAATAAAAAACTAAACCCCATCCCGCTTAAAAAATAAACATTTATGTCAAGACTTTGAATGTTGAAACAGCTAACAGTAGCACGGTGGCAGACGAAATGCAAAATGATCAACAACATCGGATTATACAAGAATACAGTCAGTACACTGGTAGAACATAGCAGTACACAGCTAATCAATACTGAACACAGAAAAGTGAATCTTAATACATATATATATACTGTATATATAGATATATATAGGAAGGCAGATTTGCTTTGGAGGGAACAAAGCCACTCTTCTCCTCTATGTTAGGACCTCCGATACCAAAATCACACAGTTTTTCTCTGTACATAACTGCAACTTGTATTTTGAGTGGCGTCCCACAGAAGAACACCACCCATTAGCCACGGCAGATTGAAGTGGTTTGACTCTGGGTTACTGCAGGGCAAACACATGCTATTCCTCCATGGTCCAGCGGTTCAATGTGTGCTATTCAACGGCTGCAATATCTGTGTATGATTTTAGTTTTTAGCTATTTCTGATTCTGTGACTTACATTCAATAGCTTGTCTGGCCTTGAAATCCAAAGGGGGTTTAGATTGATCCCACTATATACGTATTTCACTTCTAGAGGGCAAAACATGGAGCCTGGATCTCTTACAGTGTGGTGGTTTCTGCAGCCAGTCTGCAGTAGTTATAAATGTGGCTTTTTTTAAAAATGCGTCTTGTGGTATTTTTGCTGCTCTATATTTCTCCACCTGGTATTCCTATGTGTGAGAGAGTGGAATGATTCACACACCACCTCTCTGGTAAGTGTGACTTCCTTTTCTCACCCACACAGGAGATGCTGCGGTGCACACAGCAACTGTGAATATTTCACCAATTTTGCGTAAAAAAACGATTGAAATCAGAAATGCGTACATCTCAACATTTCAGAGCTGAATTGATATTTCTAGGTGAGATGTGTGTGATTTACATAACTGTCACCTCTACTTTTTCTTATATATACTGTGGTACTCTCTGAACTGGAAAACTCAAATTCCTGTATTATACTGTACTGTACTGTCGAGCCATATGTATCAGTGGGAGAGCAAATGTTCAGGAAAGCTCCAGGCGTTTCCCTCGTAAACAAATTACAGACTACTTAAAGGGCATCAGATTCATTGCCCGGTTGAATGATTGCTTTTGAACTTCAGTAAGGGCGACCTCGTAATGACAGAGGTACACAGACAAAGCAAACACATCTGGGCTGAATTGAGGCGGTCAGTGTACACGGAGCCAGAGAGAATGGCTTTGTGTTGCTGTGACTCATGATAACACACCTATCCTCTCATGCTCAGAGAGACAAAAACATGGAAAGCATGGGGGAAGCTACATCCCATCAAAAGATGCAATTAGCATTCGTGCAGGCCGAGCCTTGTTGTACTATGTCACGAACGCCACATAATTTAATGAAATCCCTCTTTCTGGTTTGTGTCAAGACACAGTCCTGTGTTTTAAACCTGGTTAATGAAATAAGCACAGCATATGATGTGTCTGGTAAATTCAATTCACAATAGATTCAATAATAGTTGTTGAGATGAAGGGATCCTCTGAAGGATAGTCCCCTTGTTACAAGAGGTTTCCTGACAGCAGTTAGAAACAGTAAAATCAGCTCTCTCCTGTCAAATAATGTACAGCCTCGTCAATATTATTCATAAGCCTGCTCTTCAGAAGGAACCCTGTAGGTTTTGTTGTGGCAGGCTCTAATGTTTACCTGCTAATACAACATACATAATTTCCTAACAACCAGAGGGCAAAACATCTCCACTTTTAATCAGTGTGACACTGGGAATTGTTCATCTCAGCAAAATGCAAGATTTAACACTTAAATCTGTGACATAATTCATGACGTAATGAAGGTTCATTTTTTCAAGCTATGTACATTAAAATATATCATGATTTTGTGTAAGGTGCACACTTTGCATACAGGGGAGAATACAATGAATGAAAGCTGGCAGCTTTCAGCAGGGGCTCGGTATTTCGCTTCCTGCTACAGCCTCGGAGAGAAACAAATATGACTTGGAATTCTACTCTGCAGTACAGTAAGTGGCACCTCAGTGGACAACAGCCAGGAGCCTGTTTGTCCTTGTAAGGACCATGGTACCTGTCTGTATACAGGATCGAGACATGTTGATAATCAGTCAAGACAGAATACTTCCCTGCGCCTTAATGTGTTGTTGTAAATCATGTAAGGCTTCAGAAGCTTCTTTTGGGTTACACTGTAGATGTGCAGTAACTAAGAGGCAATTATTTTTGATACGCAATTCATTCATACGCAGTGATCCGCCTCGAGCCGGTTAACAATTTGATACCATACATCCGTGGAAACTGAACCCTCAACATAGCAAAGAAAAAAAGGAGCTCTCTCCTTCATCTCTATACATGTGACTATGAATACGACCAAGGATGAGTCTGATGGATTATATCTGAGCGTTGGCTATGAATCAGGATGAAAATGACCTGCGATGGTCTCTTAATATAATCTTTCTGTCACCACTTTCTCGATATAAAAGACCAAACGTTTGATGAATCCACATTTCTCTAGGTTAATGACACGTGTGTTCACAGCCTGGTGACAGTCTATCTACGTCTCCCTGTGTTGATAGAGAAGGGGAAAATGATTCTAAGCTCTAATGTTTATGTCAGATGCAATCTATTCTAGTCCCTGTAATAAATATAATTATGAGCCAGCCACGGTTTCAATATATACTGTATGTGAACTATTTTTTAATCTAATTTCAGCCTGTGCATTGTATCATATGTATATCCCACACTTAAGCAACTTAATCGATCACTTCCTGAGTGCTGATATCAACAACATATCTTCCTGTTATTCTTATAAGACTTCAGTAGTTCCCACTGTCCATGCACACTGCCATTCCTTCACAGTATGAATATTAAGTGCTACAGATTAAAATGCTGGAAATGTCCTGCTTATTGTCCTCGTCGACAACAAGACAGTTTGTATGTTACTCCCTTTGTGATCCTCATTCGCACCTGCCAGCAACTACAGATGAACATCCTGCCTCCGTTTTTCTCCCACAGGTTCACAGTCACAGTTTACAGTAACTAAAACATGGCTCATGTTGTACCATATACATCCAGTCGTGCAGCATCCATCTCATCTCCTCTCATCTCCTCTCACACCACCATGGGCGTGTCTGAAAAGACGGAGCTAATGGACTCTGCTACTGACTTCTTCCTCTTCCCCTTCATAAGAGAACCAGCCTCTGCATCGAGGTCATCGTCGTCCTCATCCCCATTGGGGTTCAGCTTGCCGTTCTGGCCCTGCAAGTCCTTTGAGTCTATGAATGCCACGTGCCTGTTCAGCTCAGCCTTGAGCGCTGGGTCCTCATGGGTCGGCGTCACACTGAGCATGGACGAGTGGATGCTGTCCTCGCCCCGAGTCTTACCCTTGTTGGGGCAGCAGAAACAGCGACACGGCGTCAGGTAAAGGTACATGAGCACCAGCACCACGCTGGCCAGGCAGCCCACCAAGGTGGTGTACGCTGTGTTCAGGGTCTCTCCGCCGCCGTTCATGGTGAAGTTGTGAACCTTCAGCACCACATAGATGGTCTCATTGAAGGCCTCGCTCGTCGCAAAGCAAGTGTAGGTCCCGGAGTCCTCGGCCTTCACCGGACTAATCCGCAGACTTCCGTCTTGCAGGACTTTGGCAGTTTGGTTGCTTCCAGGTGTCACTTGCACGTTGCCAGGCATCGTCCAGGTCTTTAACATGTCCCTGTGTTTGGTGTCACAGCCCAGCGTGAGCGTTTGCTCCAGAAAAGCCTCTTCATCTGCCTCCGTGAATGTGCTGCAGTTCATACTGTCACCGCTGAGGTCAAATACACCTACTTTTGTTTTTTGCGGGCCAGGCAGAATACATGTGTAGTCATCTTTGAAGTCCACGGCAGAGTTGAGTTTCCGAATGTACCAATGGGCTAAGAGTGTGTAGAGATCACAGTGACACAGCAGAGGGTTATTGTGGAAGTAGAGGCCGTTTTTAATCCAAGCAGGCAGAACCTGGAGCTCATCAATGGGCAATATCTTGATCTTGTTGGAGGACACATCCAGGAGGCTAAGTTTCTCCAGGCGGGTCTTTTCCTTGACCAGCTCCAGGGGGAAGCGGGAGATTTGGTTCTGGCTAAGGTAGAGCTTCTGAAGGTTGCCCATGGTAACAAAGGCTGAGCGGTCAATCTGTGAAATTTGGTTATGGTACAGCAAGAGGACCTGCAGGTTGACCAAAGGCTCAAAGATGACCTCATCCAGCTGCTGCAAGTTGTTGGAGGACAGATCCAGGTAGCGCACGTACTTCACATTTACGAATGCCTCTGAAGACAGGAAGTGGAGACCATTGTGGCTGAGGAGGAGGTTATGGAGCTTCGGGAGCTTGATCGGGGTCCACTCGGATCGCAGCCGCGTTATCTCATTATAGCTGAGGTCCAGCACGACGGTGTAGAGCGGTATAGCAGTCGGGACGGTGGTCAGATTCATCTTGGAGCAGCTCACTATGTTTGAGGCGCAGATGCACGTCTTATGGCAGTTCAGGGCAGATCCCTCCGCCCCCGGAGGCCAAAGGAGGGCCACGCAGAGGGTGAGGAAGAGGCCCCATCTCGGACGCTTACTCCACTGAGGTAACGTTTCCAACAGGCTGTCACCTGTTCTGGCGGCAGGCTGCAACATCCTAGCAGTTGATCTAAATCCCGAAGAGGTTTACTACGATCCCATTCTCAGAAAACAGCATCGAAGAGCAGCTGGAGGATTCCCAGGCATTGCTGATTGAAGGCTGAAAAAAAGCAGAAAAAGGATGATAAAGAAATATTATTATTATTATATTATCATTAGATAGATAGATAGATAGATAGATAGATAGATAGATAGATAGATAGATAGATAAATAGATGTTTTGTAAACACAAATAGACAGATACAAACTGGGTGACAGATATTCAAATCAATACCCCAAAGGAAAAACCTGCATTTACAAAAGACACAATTTGTGTGTACAGAGATGTAAACAAAAGAGCTGCCCCACCACCACAACTCACATGAACTTGCTGTCACTCCCACATGGATCAAGTCTTTCACTACAGGCACTAACATTAGACAATGATGCTGCTGTTAAATGTTGGTTTACATCAAAACAGTCATTAAACATCAATTCGGTTCAATTATGATTCCTTTACAACAAACATTAATAATTGTTGTTTTTTTATTACTTATATGTAACATTGTTCCGAAGGCACAAGAAAAAAACAGAGTAACAACTATTATTAGCTGTTATTTATCTAAGTATTGAAACGACGTGTATTCATCGCTCTCTTTAGATCTCCATCTAAAACATCAAATCACATGTGAACATGCAGCATCACATCATGTACAGTAGCCACTGGTCCTGTCTGTCTCATCATAGCCTCCTCACGCAGATACTGTAGCCTACATACAGTAGAAACTTTCCTCTGCTGCTTTGCACAGTGCGCGTCTTTCCCTAAAATAAATACACACGCACACACACACACACACGGTACTCACGCTAACCCATGTGCATTCACACTCCTGGAAGACATGCATTGATTTTCTTCTTCTTCCCATTTTCTCCTTTCTCTCTCTCTCTCTCTCCCTCGCTCTCTTTACCTCTTAGACACACACAAAATAATGTTGTGCGTAATAAGATAAAGAGGAGGAGAGAAATAAAAGACATCAAAATGTGAAATCCTGCAAATATTTACGTGTATTCTGAAATGTCCTTGTCCGCTTGTGGAGGAGCGGTGCAAACGTTGCATTGCACCATTCTGTTGGGATACAAACGAGCACAACATGGAAACGTGAGCCGAGAGACGGAAACCGACAGAGACACCTACCTTCAACCGCGGTGCAGCGTTGTTGGCTTTCTTTCATTAAAACGGCTCCTCGTCTGTTTACAGTGTTGCTGTCCCCGTCTGGCTGAGTCTGAGTCTGCTGCTGAGCACAACAACGGATGCAGGGAGGAGGGAGAGCACTGGAGATAACCTCACCAAAATAATCCCGCTCCACGCGGCAAACAGTACCCAGTGCAAAATTACGCAAAAAAAAAAAAAAAAAAGGTTACGTAAAGAGCAGACAACACACGTAACCTACTTTTAACTACTGATAACCACCGATAAGAGACTGTTTTAATCAGCTCTCTTTGATTTCAGCGGAACATATTGCTCTGTATACACACCGCCGCGCGTCCGTCTTCTGCAGATAATTGGCGCATTTGGAGCAGGTCCGGCTCCCGTCGGCTCTCATCAGCAGCCATGGAGATAATTAAGAGGGAGCAGTCTGTAACTGGCAAGCTTCCCTATAGGCCTGCTGGCGTGTCCGTGCAGTGCTGCTGCTGCTGTTGCTGCTGCTGCTGCTGCTGCAGTAGTGGTGGTTGACGTGTTTTTCGGCAGAGGTCGTGCGTTCAAATCCAGAAGGCGCTGTTTATCTAAAAGTGATCGCATCAAAGATGCGCTGCGGAGACGCAACACTGAAAACCCATGAGAGCTGAAATGTACGAAAATGTGTCATTAATAGTAACAGATTTTAATGGTTTAAGACACTCTTAAAGGTTTATAATAGCTGCACGGCTGCACGGCAAAAAAACAAAAAAAAAGCTACACCATCATCATCATCATCATCATAATTACTGGTCTGTTATCTTGTCATTATTTCAATCCAACAACCTCATGGTCTGATTGCTTTATGCTCCCAAGAGGAAAACATATATCGACCATGTTGACCCTTTGACCTTTCACCTTTAGCACCATCATTGCTGTAGGTCAAAATACCCTGACCCCTTCACTCATACAGACACAACAGTTTATTTTTGTGCACATGCTCCAAATGTAAACGCTGGTGCTTTTAATGCCCTGTTAACCTGTCCCTTAGTACAGCCTCATTGTCAAACTGCTACAGTTAAAACACTGTTGAATTATCTGAATGAATGCATAATGTATAATTTTGGCATGACGAGGTGAGACTAACACCCAGCTGGATGTTCCTGTGTGCTTGCCTGGTAAAATAAGACAGATTTCACTCATGTGTGGCTGAATGTGGCCATACAAAGCTGTCACACATTTTTCTCTCCTCATTCCAGTCTATCATCACTTACCATCTGACAGCTGAATATGTTAACAGTAACTACACGCCCATACTGGTGCCACTATTTTTATTTTGTAATCTTTGGCTGTTAATTATCCCAGTGCCCAGTGGTAGGCTATTTGTGTTATAGTTTATCTGGGATTGATAAATTGGTGATTCAGCTCAGACCTCCTGCCTTTAGGCCGTGTAACTGAAGCACAAAAAGCAGCCGATGTAAGAAAAATATGGAATAAGAAAAGCTGATTATTTTTTTCCACAAAATGCAACTTTTAAAACTGCTCTGTAGGGTATTTCATTGTTGATTCGCCCAGGTGCAGGTTTTGATATTTACATTAACTTTATGGATGGCCGCTTCAGGCGGGCAGGTGGCTGCAAACCTGTTCATCTTTCCAACAATGATTCCCTCACATAGCATGCCATTGTTGCTCAGTGTGCACACTCTGTTTCTGTATTTGATTAGGTCTCTTTATGAGTGCCGACTGAGCGGGGAAAACCTTGTCATTTTTTTTTTTTTTACTCAAGTGAATCCACCCACATGCTGCTTTTTGAGATTTTTTTTTTCTTTTTTGGGTTTTCCTCAATTCACAGATCTGCTGCAGCGAGCCTGGCTTTGGCAAAGCTGTGAGGGCCTGTGTGTTGCCAATAAGCTGCTACACCAATGTAGCCTCCTACTCAGAATGCCACCATAAATCATTTAATAAATGAAGATTATAGCAACAAGGGACACAGCATGGGACAATTACAATTATTACCTCATTATAATGTGATATATGAATGGAAGAAATTAGACAGACACCAGGCACAGGCACCTCAGGATAATGCCCCAGGTGATCAGCTCAGTGGCATCCTGTAACTGGGATTATTCTGATATTGTTGAGACGTGGAAGTTGTCAGTGGAACCCGACGGGAAATTACGACCTTTTGTGACTTACTGTGCATTTTAAAGTCACCTGGATTTCATCCATTTAGCAGCATGACAAGAATTGCGCAGTATATAACTGCAGAAACTCTGTTGGAGCTGGATCTGTCTTGAAAAGATGTGCTTTGGCAGGTGAAACAAACAGATTTGAAGCACACTGAGCAGCAGGCAGATATCTCTCATGATTTGTTTAAATAACATTCAGTGCCAAATTCATTCTCTGAGCACAGGTTTAACTTTAAAAAAAAAGCAACTAGGGTTCAGACTGTAAACCTCTCCATATGGTGGGCTCAGACTTGAATTGAGACATAGAGTGGGAAAAATATGGACTGATATGATATTGATTCTCTGAAATGTATTCCATGAATTATGTCAACACACCTGGAGACGTTTCTGTCCCACCATGTTTCGAGTAAAATTCCAGGAAATGCAGGTATGAGCCAGGGTGACTGAGCATAGTGTGAAACCTCTGTCTGACCGGAGCGTTGTAGCACTCTGACTCTTGTGAGATGGAGCTGAAAGTGATTAATGTGCTGTTCGACTCCACTTCCTGCTGTGATACGGATAGTGTTGCCTGGCAACTGCATGCGGCCTTTCCTTGACTGTTTTGGCTCTGTGGTAAATCTGAGGTGGCCTTTCCTTCTCTTGTTCTTCTCCGTGTACTCAGATGGGGTTCAGATGGGGGGGTCGATGTCTCGATCTGTGCAAAAATAAATAAATAAAATAAATCCTACAGAATCCATACCTCTCTATGAACACAGGGACTGACAGACAAACACCAATTACAGAATTTACTTTACTATTCCATAATTCCTCAGCATAATCTTATATTTTTCAATGGGTAAAATGTGACAGAACTGGTGTAGTTCTCTGCAAAGCTGAAACTCCAGATCCAACCACTTATTAATCATTAGGCAGCATTGTTAAGTGACCATAGCTCTTGTAACCAGCACAAGGACTAGCACTAACAAGGCTATTTTTTCACTCATTCAAAGTCATGCTTGTCTTGTATATTCACTCCTCTTTAGCTGTTTTTGGTCTCTCCCCGCCAGCTTCTATAAATGCTCCAATGTGTTCTCTAGCTATTCACTGTGTCTGCAGGTGGTTTATAGTGGATTTTTAGAGTTTCTTCGCTGTAAACAGCTGTCTGCTGTAGCTGAAAACTTATCGAGGGCAGTGAGAGTGAAACAGAAAAGTAAAGTTGCCAAACACTGAGCTGAAACTCACTTACGCTGAATGAAGCTGCTAGTTCAGGTGATAATTCTCTGTGAGTTTATTAGTATTCACACTGTTTTCACGTTTTCATTTTATAACATTTTTATTACAGAAATATCGATTATAGCTTAAGGTTACCAGATATTTCCAGTTTGGCGGTCAATATATCATTAAGCTATCCAATGTTTTTCCCTATGAAATAAAAAGGGGACAGTCGTGTATTTTGACCAAAAAACTATTGTGATAACATGACGACTCCCTACCTTTAAAGCAATCATGAAGTACTATTGCCTATCTATTCCTCAATTATTTATATTCCTTTAGTTTGTAAGGGTCCACAGATCAAAAGAATCAAAAGCCTTTTTCATAAAAGGTTGTCAATCGTTGTGTGAAGTCCATTGAAGACAGTTGGCAAACTTCTTCTTCACTTCTTCCAACATAAAAACAATTTTTTCTTTGGTTATGTTTGTTTTTGTTAGTTTACTGCCTAGTTATGAACTCCAACCAATGAGTGAGCCAGGTAACGTTTTCTCTGCCTAGAGAAAACAAAAAAAGAAAAAAAGAAACTGATTCGATAACTTTATTTTGATGGTTCTAGCCTCATTTCTGAAGCTGCAGTAGCTAGAAGCCAACCCCCTCTGTTGGCCAAAACAAGCGCAATGCTAGGCGTCTGTTTTTAATTACAAATGTTAAAAACTGGGTCATTTTTGGGGACAGCTCCAGCCGGGGACAGGCCACCAAAACAGTGACTGTCCCTGGAAAACGGGGACATCTGGTCACCCTATTATAGCTGCTTTGAAGCAACTGAAATGTTGAACAGTGAATAGTTTGTTAGCCCACATGATAATGAATCTGTTTGCTGCATATAAAAACTGCTACCAGATGAATAGATGGCTCATTTTGCCATTTAAAGGGGTTAATGGGTTGTGTCATGTTTTCTTCAGTCCATCATGCCGGTACACACCAGCACAGCTTGCACCAAAGACATTGTTAATAATGCATTCGTTCTAAATAAATCAGTCCAATAGTATTGTGTCTCACGCAGGTAACCGTAGCTAAATTAGGTTTTTAGCTTGTAAGGGGTCAAGTTGCCGTTCTTACAGTATCACTTCCCTCTGGCTCGAAAAAAATCGGAGACACACAGATGCAGGAACGGCCTCAAGAGGAGAGAGAGAAAAAAATTGCAACCTTAATCTTTGTTTAGCCTATGTCTGGCCTGCTCTTGGTTTCCATGGCAATATTTTTCGTTTGATCAGACGTGCGGGGACGAAACAAGGTCACTCAACAATCATATCTCAGAGGAAAAAGCCCACATGGCTGGCACATGCTTCAATAAAAGCAGCGCTGTTTGTAATCTTGGCACGTCTTCCTCTCCCATCGCTTAGCAACAGGCCGTGCTTCAGCCATGTGCACTATGATGGCTGAGACCACTACTCTAAATCATGGAGGAAAGGCTGCAGGTGTCGGCCTACGCTGATGCACTGTGAGCACTAACAATGGATGTAATCAGGAGGCAGGGCAGACTTTGTTTTCACTCACTAATTAAAGCTGTCACTAATGCAGTTACAAGCTTTGCTGTAGTAAATGGGCATAATTACCTCTGTCAGGTGAAACTCAAGGACCCATTTCATATCTATTTAAGGCTGTATCTGGGAACTAATAAATCTGCAACAAAATGTACCGTAAATACAGACAACAAAAGGATATCATTTTGTTTTGTTGATATTCTGAATAGAGAGAGAAAAAGAGAGAGAGGAAGACAGTTTGATACTGGAAGACAAGGCATTTCCCAGTCTCTATCTCTAATACCTGTTAATCCGCTCCTCAGGGCAAAGATAAAGGAGTTGATGCATGCTGGTTGTTCCCAAAGGAATCAGATGATTCTCTACTAATTAAACTATGTGGGAAAACAACTATAATCCTCTGTCTTTGCAATAAGAGCTGTGCCCCTGCACCCAGCCAATAAGATGAGCGCCCACCCCCCCCCCCCCCCCCGGAGAAGACAGGAAAAGACTCCAAATAGTCAGTGACTCACTGCTTTGAAAATGTTTGGCTTCCTGTGTCAGAAATAAGAATTCAAATACGGCTTGTTGAACATGATAAGATGATGTGTGTGCTGCTGCTTAGGAATTATGGCAGCAGTTTTAGCCTGCAGCACATCTTGTGTGCTTCTGTGTTTTCTCCTCATGCTCAGTTTTTGACTCAGCGTCTCTCATAACTCCCTGCTCTGGAGCCATTTTGGGAGCGTGTCAGAGAGGTGCAGCAGCAGGCGAGGCAGCAGCAGTCAACACAGAGCCCATTACTTGGCAGAGAGGACTTCCTGTCCCTCGCAAATGACTGAGACTGTCCACAACCCCGGACTCCCTCTTGTTAGCTTTGCTAAGAGCCCATCAAGCCAGAGTGGACAGGTTAAAACGCTGACCTGCACGGCTTGTTTGCTGAGCACTTGGCTTTTTGTTTTTTTTTTCTCACTTTTTGGTTCTCAGTGGCTGCGTCTGTGGCCACTAGTGGCACATCAAGCCTGGATGAAGAGGTCTTCTCTACAGCTCTCCAGTCAAATGGCAATGATTGTGCTCCAGGGGACTCAGAAAATTGCATCTGCGTTTTGGAGTGGAGTACAGTAATGAGGCTGAGAGGAAGGCATGTATGGAAGTAACAGGGGTGCAGGCCGCAGTATCTATGACGCCAGGAGATTTGTTGAGATGTGCATTTTTGTTCATTTTAAAAACAAGAAACATTATTATCAATAAAAAGCAGCACAGAAACACAGTTTGAATTGTGAATATGAAGCTGCAACAACAAAATGGAACACAGAAGCTTTTTACAGGAATGAAATCGTGCATAATGTGGGATCATTTTCTTCAAAACCTCAGCGAGCTAAATGTGGAAACATTACATTATAATGGGCTGAGTGCCATATGATACAGGAGGGGAGTGTAATTGAGAGGCTGAGTGGCTCTACCTCAGAGAGATGAAGGAGCCTGATAACATACTGTAAAATCTGTTGCACTTTCGCAGGAAATGCTGATGAAATGTTCGAACCATAAAGCAAGGGGCTGGGTCGAGACGGAGGGCGGCATTTGTTGGGAACCGAAGGAGCAGGAAAAAAAGAGAGGAGAAGATGCAGGGCTGAAAGGGGAGATGGGAGGAGATGGGAGGAGATGGGAGGGTGGCGGAGGAGAGAGCACTGGACGGAATGTCCTTCCACTTTTCTGAGACAAGTGTCCTGTTGCATCATTAGATCAAGAGTGTTTACTATGCGCCTTTATTTATTCAGCTCTGGGCTGTGAATAATGGAGCACACACTGAGGAGGTTCCTTGTCAGCGGGTGGTGAAGACACAGCGAGCTGAGGGGAATCAGTTTGCTATTTTTACTCACATGTGTGTGTATGTGTGTGTGTCTATGTGTGTGTGTGTGTCTATGTGTGTGTACACTGGCCAGAGAACTCACTTGTGTGTTTGCTAATGTAATTGAGCGCACACCTCTTCGATTGACGGACACGTTGATGATCTCGGCTGCCTCTAAAATTAGGCGCACCTTCCCAATTCCCATCATTAGCCGGAACGTCATCAGATACTGGAAAAAGAGGTCATTCCCTCCGAGCATCGCTTCTCCTCATTCCCCCTGGACTCAGGCCTTCACAGTGGCAGCCAAAACAAAACCTGACTGCCCTGATTGCATAAGACACACCAGCCTCACGCACGAATGCACTGCAGTGACTCCGATATGAGTAAGAGGATTTTATTACCACAGGTTTTAGACTCTCCTCCTATCCTCAATCTTAGCTCTATCCTGCCAGTGTGTGTGGTTTGTTCAATCCCACGATGCACTAGTGCAAAGTCAGCCTAAAAAGCCATTGCAGCAGCACACGCACAGACCCAGCCCTGAGCTAGGCTGGAGCTGCCCTTTGCGGTAGTTATATAATGGCTGCTGATGCTGATAGCAGAGCATGATGAGGGAGTGAATGAGTCAGTTTCTTTGACGCTGGAGGACGTATCTATTATTCAGGCGCAGGTTCGCCCTCAGGTGCTCTCCCATGTGCCCATCTTTCAGCCAAGACTGGACACTCACTCAGCAGGTAGTGAGATACAGCCTGAGAATGAGCATCAG
Organism: Seriola lalandi dorsalis; assembly: GCF_002814215.2. Classification (NCBI taxonomy): domain Eukaryota; kingdom Metazoa; phylum Chordata; class Actinopteri; order Carangiformes; family Carangidae; genus Seriola; species Seriola lalandi. The sequence goes on along the minus strand of NW_019525414.1, from coordinate 4,204,364 downwards.
GGGTGAAAGAGCTCAGAGTGGCGGTGTAGCACGCCTCCAGTGGTGCACAGTTCAGGCTCCAGGAGCAGAAACTGTTTCTGTAGAGAGAGAAAAAAATCACAAAATTGAAGAGATTTGAAAGTTCATGATGTCAGATTTACTAGAAATACAGAACAGGTGTTTCTAACAACATCAGCAAAGGCCGTGTCACCACCAGGACCCCGACACTGAATCAGCTGAAGTGAGTTATCTAAAAACCCATAATGCTGATTAAATCATCTTGGGCATTAACTCTAAGAAAGCTGAAAGTGTGTGTGTGTGTGTGTGTGTGTGTGTGTGTGTGTGTGTGTGTGTCTGTCTGTGTGTCTGTGTGTGTTGTTGTTGTTGTTGTTGTTACAGGTAACTCAGACTCTTGTAGCCATGAACTAGCTTAACTTACAGCTAACAGCTAAAACATTAGCACTTACAACTAACATGAAAAATATCTACATAGATTCACAATAAACATGACATAAGTTTGAAGAGTTTACAAAAATAAATACTTTCTTACCTCAAAATGATTTTCTTTCCCTCTGAAACAGTCTGTATCTGCCACAGGGAGCTACTTTCTCACATGTGGAATAAAGACTAAATGGAGCAGGTATAGAGGGAATCAGGTGATTCATAACTTGTTCCTGTTGGAGAAATTGGAAGAGTTACACTGACCCATGTTACAACCATCCCTGGTCTCCCCTACTCCATTCAGATCTGTTACCAAGTCAAAGAAGCAATTCCAGAGTGTAAAATATTCTGTTACAATAACAAGTCCCACATTCAACATTCTTAAATTTCAAAGTTAACACTGCTCTAATTAATATAATCAATATGTTAATGCCAACAATAGATCAGATGACTACCTGTACTGTGCATGGTGGCAACTGTAGAGGTAAATGCACAGAGAATTGTCATATGACTGCTCAGACTTGTTACATTTTTTGACTGCATGTTAGTTGCACCACATGGTCCACACAGATTAGCAGCTAGCTGGTGAACATGGTGGAGAATGTAGCAGCTAAAGGGCCAGATATTATCCTCAGGAGACGGTGCTGTAACTTTCTAAAACTGACACTCCATCATTCACACACACACACACACTTCACACTGTGATCGGTCAGCTGTTCAGCTCTCTGTTTTCATTCCTTACACAACTATTTGTGGCACCTTTCATGTGAACAACCCAGTGCAACATTCTGAATGTAACCCTGGAGCGACTATCTGAAAATGTTCACCGTTATGAACCTTTTTTGTCTGCCCCCTCTCTGAGACAACATGTCATACGAACCACTTCTAGTACAACCCGGCCCTGACTCATTTCAGCTTTATAAGGTAATAATATTGCTGCCCTCAAGAGGCCAAAGATAAGTTAATACAGGTTTAAGTAAAGGTAAAGTATTATTGAATTATGACATATATTATATTATTGGATTACTATCAATGCAATAACATTTTAATGCTGCTTACTTGATCACAATGTGGCATCTTTTAAAAGTTGATCATTCATGTAAATTCTTAATCTCCACAGTAACATCTATCTCCTGCTGCCAAATGGATCCAACTGAGTAGAACGTATAAAATATACTCCTGAAATGATTTGAGTTAAAAGTTCATGTGTGTATTGTGTAGTTGTTTAGGTTCCACCACAGAGCACTGGGATAAAAATGAGTCAAAATCACAGTCTCTTAGAATGACAAGACCACAACAGCAAAACACTACACAACACACAGAATGAGTGACACTAATTGTCTTATGTAACTTCTGTCTTTGGTCATTTGGATAATCCCAACACTTGCATTCACACACACACACACACACACACACACACACACACACACACACACACACACACACACACAGACTAATTGTTAGGGTATATTATGATGTTACATCTAACCAGAACTGTGGGTGAATTGTAACGTTCCATTCCTTGTGTTTGAGACTAAACTTTGCCATTTTTTGTTTGTGTTGCAGAGATAACACCGACACCATTTAACAGCAGACATCTAGTTTGTATTACATTTTGAAAGCACTGGCTTAAATGAGGTCTGAAATACATAACAGAAATGTCAAAAATGTTACAGCCTTCCCCGGTCTCCCTTACTTATTTCACTACTGCCAGTGTCTTTTGTTTCACTTTCTTTTTTTCTACTTTTCCCATTCAGATTTCTTCATCTTTGAGATTCACTGGACGACTCATTCACCGAGCCCGACTGCTACTGCTACCCTGGTGCCATTAGATTTGCTGCCTGTCATCCATATCGAGATAATGGCTATTCAAGGTCCGGGGATGTCCTACACACTGCAACCAAAACAACCACAATCAAGAGAAACAGCTTGGCGCTGCGGGGATCACGGAAGGGAGAGCGCTGCTGTAAATTAAACAGATTTGTTTTGTGTCTGTGTGAGTCTGTAATAATCTTCTGCTTTGGGAAGAGCCTTGTGTCGAGCTTTAAAGGATTTAAAGGGCTCTGCTTCTCTGCTTCCCTCTCCTCTGTTGTGTGTGGATGTTTCTGGGAAACAGGGTTTAATGCAGGGTGATTATTACGATTCCGTCCTGTCACAGAGCTGTGGGCTCAGTGACAAGAATAAAACTCTTCCCCTTACACAAAACACAGTCAAAAAAAAAAAATTAAATCTGGATTCTTTGACGATTTTATTCCCTCTTTATAACCTTGTTAATGGATTTCTTCGTGTGAATTCATTTTTTACATCTGACTCAGCACAGAAGGAAAGATCCTTTAGTTTGCAGTCATAAATAGAAAACCTCTTGTTTTCGGTCCTCTGCCTAATGAACACGCAAATCTAAAAATGCACAATTATTATTTTCCAATCCCTAAACATTGTATTACTTGGTTATTATTTTGTAATCTGTGCTCTGTCTTGAATCACATCTGAAAGGCTTTGAGTTAAGCTCCTTATTTTTTTCTTTCTTTAAATATTGAGTATAATACACATGGAGTCCTTGAGGGATAAAACTGGCTAATTAAGAAAAATCAAATAGCAATTTTATTTTATTTTGATAAAAGATTAGATTATTTAAAACCTGACTCACATAAAATTACCATATTGTGAGTCGAAGCTCAGTGAAGACATAATGTTATCAATCATGTCCAATAAATGAGAATAAAGCCAGAAGGAAGCAGTTGTTTTTACAAAGTAGTCACTTCTCCCAGGTTGACCTGTTTGAAGTGAAGTCTGTCTTTTACTTTTACTGAAACATGAAGAAAAGAGCAATTCTCAGTTCTTTGATACGTGATGGTCGGTGGCCAGTTCTGTGTTCAGATACTAGGAGCAGGCAAATTTGTAGATTATATAAATGACCTGAGGAAAAGAATTTGTGGTAAAAACATGATCATGTCTGTGTAGAATAAAAGAGGATTTGAGAACAAGAAAGTGTGTGTGCAGGGGTATTTTTTTTTTTCTTATTGTGTGGATTAGTGTTGCCCAGAAGATTTTGAGAATTTGTGGATTACATGAACAGACTGAGTTGGAGGAATAATTTGACATTTGGGGAAACAAAATACTCATCTTTTTTTTCCAGAGAGTTTGATCAGAAGATTAATACCACTCACATATCTGACTGTTAACAGACATGACAACAGTCTGGCCTCTCATTTAAGTTTCAGCAAGAAAGCAAATAAACGTATTTCATAAAAAATATCAAACTGTTTTTTGTACAGGTAAATATTAAATTTTGGCCCTGACTGAATAATGACATAAGCTTTGTGCATGTGTTGCTGTGGCAGAAGTAAAAATATGTTTTAGTTTGTTGAACCACTGTGTCTCAGTGCTCGACTAGCTTGAAGGCTGCTTGGTTGATGTTCAGTTTCTCACCCTTGTGAATGCTGACAGCTGGCTTGCATTATTAACTGTGCAGCATCTGTCTGGATTTCACAACATCACCCCCTCCTCCACTACCTCTTCCTTCTACTCCTCCTCCTCCTCCTCCTCCTCCTCCCCATCCCGCCTGCAGGACTCAGCTCTCTCTGGCTCTAATGAGGACAGAAGATGTGCAAGTGCAGAGAGAAGACTGATGTAAGGGCTGAGAACAAAAACAGCGCTGTGATGGTTTTGATTCCAGTTTTCTCATATGAGCTTATATAGATCGGTTAATAGAGAGAGAGAGAGAGAGAGAGAGACCGCCAACACACACTGATGGAACCACACTGGATCTATCTGACTGAGTGAGAAATGCACAAACTGAACTAAAGACAAGTTGCTGCGTCAATGTTTCACTTTGGCAGACTTCTGGCATTTGTAATCTGCTTATAAATATGTATGTCATGACTATTTCTGTCACCTAATGTTCATTAGAGTGAGCAATGCTTTTTCATCAGCTGTCAAACCACAGAGAATGGGTTGTGCAGTTTGAGCCAGTGTGATATTACACGCCATAACTTTTTATTTCACCAATCCTTCTGTGCCCTCTTAGCATTTTAAAACTCACTAACCTCATTTAACAGCTTTGCATGAAAAGATATGACCATTAAAAATCCTGTCTTAACATGCCATTTAGCCCCATTAGTCACAGCGTTTTATTTTCTCCAAAACAAGTGGAAAATGTGTCACTGATTCAGAAATAATGGAAGTCTCACAGATGTGCAGATATTCAGAGGATGAATCTTTCTGACTCGGGCTGAATGTTCCATGAAGCTGACAGTTGTGGTTTTGAGTGAAATATGTCCAATATCTCTTTATTGTACTACTGTTGGCTGTATTCTCATGAAATTGGGTTCAGACACTCGAGTTGTCACAGTAATCACTTTGATGATTCACTTTGATGATTCCCTGATTTTTCCTCTCGAGCCATCATCAAGTTAAAACTAACGACATTCCCATCAGCCTCAGCTTACTAGTGCTAGTAAGCAAATGATAGCATGCTAATGCTCTAATCTAAAATGGTAAACATGGTAGCCTAAACATTACCTAACAGGCTAACATGCACACAATGACGTTCACAAGAATAAATTAGCATTTAGCTCAAAACACTACAGTGACTAAGTGCAACCTGCTCTAGACTCTTGTCTCATCTCGTCTTGTCTTAATCATTACACTCACTGTTATTATTACTTTTAAAAATATTCTTTTCAGGCTGACAACTAGAAGTACAAACTCACACATAACCTGCTGTAACTTTAACTTATAGTACAGTAAGACTTTCTATTTAAAGAGTAACTTAACGCCAGGCTAAAAATCTGAGTATTGCTGCCTTCCCTGGTTGAGAGTTGTTTCATTGACAAACGAACCCACAAATCTGCAGCAGATTTTTAAGGGGGGGTAAGTTCATTTTGTCCGTGCTATGAAGATGCTGGTCTCCCAGGCATTTCATAAGTATCACATCCACCCCAACATCCACTCTGAGCACTAAGTCCCCATGTTCGTCACTCCCCAGTCTCTGTAGGCTGAGCCTTAGTGTTTGCTTTGTCGGGAATGACAAGGTCATAGTCAACACACAAACATTAACTCAGTACAGTCCGTGCTCACATGATAAATAGGCTGATTGAAATGGATTCATTATTTTTGTTGAATATCCACTTTTACAAATATTTACTAGTTACAGCATGCATACATGGCAATATAATCTAATATAAAACAAGGGACATTAGGCCTTTTAAAAAAAACAAAAACAATGAGCTCATTTGTTATGTAACTACACCTTTTCTCTGAAGACAGAGAGAATAATCCCCTTTATGAGAAATAAAAAGATGCAGATTACACCCACCCCCAAAATAAATAAAGTGGATAAACCAAAAAAGATAAGAACAAAAAGATACATGAGGCTCTGCTGTGCTTAGAGTAGATGCTCACTGAGAGGAAATACACTTCCATGAAAAGGCTCTGAGTGCTAATATTTATGGTGGATTTTGATGTTACATCTAATACCGGAAGTTGAAGCTTGCTAATGTGAGAAAGGAAGAGAAAGTGGGTCCAGAATATGAATGCACATGCTGTCCTTATCAACAGAGAGGAGACTTATGATGGGGAAGCCACAGAGGGGAGGAGATGTGATGGTCTTAGTCTTCTAAGTTCTGCCTGATGATACAGCAATTAATCAACTGACTGACCGCACTGTTTGGTTTCTGTGAAAACTGCAGCTATAGGATGTCCTTTGAATTTTCCATGTAAATTTTGAATTTAAGTGTTGCTATCCTCTCACAAGGGGTCGTTATAGGCAGAGACTGCCAACAGCCAAACACGGAGCATTTGTCACTGCATGAAGAAGTGTTATGATCTTATACAACTAAACTACAACAACAAATATTTGCTGTATTAAGCAGAAATGCAGCTGGATTACTAATCTGTTAATGTAATGAGGATATGTCATTCGTTTATGTGTTTCACAAACATGTTGATAGTGAACATATCACAGGCCACATATTCATTTTTTTATGGTTATTTTTATATAATCAGAGCACTTGAAAAGGTTTGGGAAAGATTGTGGTCTGGTTTAATACAGAAACATTTCACTGACTTCAGACTAATGTTTGTTTACATTTAACCAAAACCACAGTTTTTTCCTCAACCATAGTTGTTTTTGCCTATAACCACAGACGCGACTGTGGTTGCAAACTCTGGTGTCTGGTGTGACAGTCGTGCGCTTTGTACGGCCGTCCACCCCAACCACCTCCAGGCGACTTTTCTGCTGTTAACAAAAGTAGCACATTCATTTAAATACTTTCCCTCCGAAGATAATCCAGCCAGCCTCCTACAAAACCCATTTAGCTGTTTATGATTTGTAGGAAACAGGGTTGAGATGAGACGTAGAGATGTCTGTACAGTAAAACTGAAGCTACAGCTAGTAGTTAGCATTGTTTAGAGTAAAGACTGGAAACAGGGGGACAGGGAAGTACTAACACAAAAACAAAAGTTGACGCTGCTGTGAGCTTTAGAGGTGCTGGTGGGAGGTTTTTGTTAGTTTCATACTTACCGCACAGATAGGAGAGTGATATCAGTTTACCTATTCTAACTCAGCAATTCAGAAAATAAGCAAATTTAATTTCTGATGAAGACTCGACCTTAAATCTTAACACCCTGCTTCGCGAATAATCTGATTATTTTCAACAGTCCTTCGGTACGAATGAAGGGTCGCTGATGTTGTCCCCAAATTTCACTGCTCCTAATTATTTCAAAGATAAAGCGAGTAACCCCTAGCAACACAACACCAGAGAAAAGAAAGTGTGTGTGAGTGCAACAGCCAATCGGGAAACTTCATCAGTCAGTCAGTCAGTCAGTCAGGGACAAACATGCGTGTTTGTAGGGCTGTTGTGCAAAAACAGCTCTTGGATAGGAAAGGAGTCATAAGACCTGACTCCCTTCAAAGAGCTTTAATTCCCTTCATCGCTTTGAAAGACTCGAGTGTCTTGAGATTCTTTTTCTTTCCAAACATATTTGAAACTTTGAATGTTTGTAACACACCTGAAATGCTTCAATGGCACCACACTGTTCAGGTTTCATGATTTAGTTTTATAATGTACAAAAAATTGTGTAGGTTAAAGATATATATATATTAAATAAACATAGGTGGGTTTAACGAGTATTTATTTAAAGGGCTTAATCTTTAAAAGCAAAAGAGTCCCACTGTGCACTGGGGAAGGACAAAATAACACAAACACTTTATAAAGTGCAATCACACAGCACAACATCTAAAATCTCTGCAGAGATTAATCCCACCTCTCCAATAAAGTTTTAACAAAAACAAAGGGAAGGTTTATACCAGCCTGATACATTTGATTGAATTACACTGAACAGATGTTCATGTCATTGTATTTTTGGTCCACTCGGTCCATTTTTGTGCTTCAGAGCTGTGTGTCCTCCTAACAGATGAAGGTCGTGTTTTGCTGCAGCGTAAAGCAGCAAATTCCCTGTAGGCTATGTGTGACTTAACCAAGGACATCTCAGCCCACTGCACCACCAGACTCATACTTCGTTCTTATTCATGGATCCTGTCATCTCTGAAGAGTCCCAAAATGTTTTAGGAGGGATCTTGGGAATAGTTTATCTTTCCTTATAAGTTGATGCCAGAATACAAACCTGTGTTTTTACATATATGTATTAATTCAATGTGGGATTTCACTCAAAAAACACTTTCTTATGATAATCAGAAATCAACAAATGAATCAGTCGAATGACATGAAATTACTCAGTCGATAAGTGAAAACAGAGCAGTAACTCGAAGTGGAGTCATGATGTTCTCACAATAAAAAGTGCGACACTGAAAAGAGTCACCGGGCATCTGTGTGTGTGCTGGAAATGTACATTTTACTAGAACATGCTGAAAAATAAAAAAAATAAAATATGGTATAACATCACTGCAGCGACAACAAAATGATTCTGTAGAATCAGCAGCAGGAGCTTAGACTCAAATGCCTGCAAGAGGCTGTACTACCCTCCTTTTTTTATTTTTCTCACAGTCTTGGCTCTTTTTCTGAGGTTCAGTGTTATTATGCTTCCCCAGACAGGCAGCCCAGAGCGTCAGCTCTCATCAGTGACTCAGTGTGTGCAGAGGATGACAGTGCCAACCTGGAGCCAACAGAGAGTGCTAATTGTGTCTATTTGGACTCTGATGCATGACTCTGGGAAATCAAACAGCACAAACCAGTTACCATCACTGGGTAGTGTATTCTCAGGCTGCCTACGGAGGGCAGGTTGTCCCAGGACTCCCAGCAAGCTATCCCACATTGTACTTATGATCTTTATTGTTTGAGTCAGTTCTAAAATAAAAGGTGGGTTTCAGTCATGCAGTGTATCCATCAAACTCACATCTTTGCTGTAAAATATGTATTTCTTTAAATACAAGTGTTATTGGGTAGTAATGTGTGCGATGTGATGTGTGTGCTGCAGAATTTAAAACCAGGTAGGATTAAGATGTTACGTTACATGCTCTAATAACGCTGATGGAGTAAGTGGAGCATGTAGATAAACATTTACTGACATGCACTCTCTCTCTCTCTCTCTCTCTCTCTCTCTCTCTCTCTCACACACACACACACTCTGTAGATTTAAACAGACTGTGAGAGACTCAACACACCCTCAAAAATCCAGTTTGGATCACTGCTCCTCTCTAAAGGCCTCGTAGCTACACTTAACAGCATCAAATGTTTCATAACTTGTGACTAGCAGCAGAGCTTAAATATGTGAGGATGCACAGTGTCACTGTGCATGCAGCCTCCTCCATCTGCTCAGGTGCATTATGGGGTGTTAGCAATCAGTCTGATGTGACCGCTCAGGTGGATGTTGTTCTCTGGGGTACTGTGGGAGGATGAAACTGGAGCACAGCAGATTTAACTCTGGTCAGATACATGATTTGTAAATGTATTGACGACTATAGGCATCGCAGAAGCTGATGTAAGAATCCGAATGTATATCAAAAATATGTGACCGTAATCATTTTTGCCATTAACTTGCTTTTAATGAAAATATGCATACTCAGTTCCTGACCCCTGGCATGTCACTCAGGAAGCCCTGTGTGAAACGATTCAACTCTGTATGAAATAATGCTAAAGGATTTTTTTTGGCAGATCAAGATATCCCTGGAGGTTTGACGTCAGACCAAACATGATCTTTTCTTTATAGAAAAGTGCACTAATATGTTCACACTGCTTGAATGAATCCTGCATTAAACTGCTGACCTGAAATGCACTGGCAGAAACACAGATGCACCCAAAAATGTCATCTTCTCCACAACATCTCACTATATCTTTTATATCTAATTCCCCTTGACTATCAGATGTACAACTCTATGAATAACTAAATGTCATGAAAAGTCCTGCTCCATGAGCGTGAATCTGTTGTTGTGGAGAATCAGAGGGACATTTTCTGGGATTTCAGGTGTTGCAGTTACTTGTTAAATGTGAGAGCTCCCCCTACTGATGAGATCTGAGATCACATCGCAGAACAACATTGGATCAGCAGCTGTAATTGAGCATGAATCCGTCCACCTGTGTCAGGTTAAATGGGGGGAAAAAAATAAATCACTGACCCAACATGGATGCAAAACACGATGAACACAACACCAAATAGCTGGTAATGTGTGTATGAGGGGGTGGGGGGGTTAGGTGGTGGGGTTGGAGAGTGGGGGAGGGGAAGCTGAAGCTGGGGTTGCCATTGAAACCATTGTGTTTCCCTCCCCCTGTGAATGGTGCTGCTGGTATGAACAAATATCTGCTATTTCTGTGATTACACCTCAGACACGAGCACAGTCACAGGACACACACACACACACACACACACACACACACACACACACACACTTGAAGAGCGCAGCATTAACAAACACAAACAAAGACCCTTCTATGTTCAGCTCCCGTCTTCAAAACGCCTCAACAGTATCGCTATCATCACATCTTGGCTTATGATACATAAAAACTCTCAGGGCCTTTATTATTTTGTGCCTCACTCTCCTTAACACAGTTCACTCCTAAAACACATCTCAGGAAAAAATGATTATCTGATTCTGTTTTTATTTCCTACGAGTCACATGAGCGACCGCAGCCTCTCAGCAGCAGCAGCAGCAGCAGCAGCACACAGCCTGACACCCCCCACCCCCCCCATGCTACAAAATCAACAGTGAGCAAGACAAAACAGGTTCATGCCTTTGTGGATATTAACAGTACCACAGCAACTGGATCAATACATGAGCATGTGTCCAATTTACCTACTGATTTATCGGTGAAAAGACGCGATGACTCATGCACTAATCAGGGTTTGTGGAGCTCCCCTTCCACTGATGAATGAATTCCTCAGGAAGCACACAGCCTGAAAGAGAGATGTCACAGACTGATGTGTGTCGACAGTCCATTCATGCAAATCCAGAGGGAGGAGTAAGTCATTTTCAGAGCACTACTGAAAAAAAAGCCCATACCCTGTAAGTTGGACGACAAAGGCGATATGCACAGTAAAATACTGTAACTTATTAAATCATTTTAAAGTCTAATTCCATATGAGCCAGAAGCAGCAACAGCTGGCCAATGACACAAACAGAATTAAACACAAAATCATTGTCTGTCACAATCTCAAGATATTAAAGTTCCTCTGCAGCAGTGTCTACTGTATGGTCGGGCTGGGATCCAAACGTTACTTAACCTTAGATATTTTTGTCTGATATACTGTTGATGCCAAATAAGTTGTGTGTTGTAACAAGAGTAGGCGTAATAAGCTGTACAGCTTCAGCCCGCTGTAGAAAACCTTCCATCTTGTGTTATTGTTTCTACAGTGTGCTTTTGAGGTGTTGCATATTTTCTTCTCAACATTTTTGTTTTTGTGATTATAGATTAAAAAGTGTGTGTGAAATTTCAAGATACCCCACACGAAGACATGGAAAGACTGAGGTATTATTCACCTTTTTAATTCAAAATCTAATTGCAAACAGTTTGCAACCTTGATTCTATCAGTCCAGTTGAGGCTTTATTATGTTGTTGTGACACTTATTTACATTGTCACATAATATGGTGATTATTTTTCAACTATTCAATTAGTCTATGACATATCCAAAAACCAAAGTTTCACCCTTGTTTTGTCCAACCGCCCAAAACCCAAAGACATTCTATCTAAAATAATACGAACACAAACATTTGCTTGTTTTGCTCGATTAAACACTTGTAACGATTCCAGTCAATTTTCTGCCACGAATCAACTAATTGATTGATGGACTGATTGTTTCAGCTCTACTGTGTTTTTATTCTTCTCTGTAGACTGTGTGACTTTACATTGTGTGCTGCTTGTTTGTGTTGTTCTCAGGTCTAACAGGTTAAATATGCAGCTGGAGTCAAGACATAGTAGAGATCGAAACCTCTGAATTGCACAATCCAAAGGTTCCTTCATCTCACACACTCCAGCGGTAAACAAACTCATTCCTCGGGGCAGGACTAAGTAAGTGTAATATGTATGTTGTGTGGGCCGTGCTTTAGTAAATGTTAATCTCAGCTCATTAACATTAACCACTGGGATTCATTTCCTCTCCGTGAATCAACAATCCAGCCTTGTGAGAGGGCTTTTGCCGGATTGTGCATCGGGGGGAGATCTTGGCGAGCTGAGCGTGAGGAGACAGAGAATTAGAGAAATGCTGATCCTGTGGCTAAAGGTGATTTTCTCTCCTAACTGTCGAGTACTCCTGCGCCTGTTAGTGGCACCTGATGTGAGCTGCGGTGAGATTAGCTGAACGTGTGAAAAGCAGCGCGGTCCCTCCATGTGGAGCCCAGGAGGCTGCGAGGCACTAAGACCCAGTGGAGAGCAGGGGAGGCTGGGTGCCGCCTGTTCACCCGCCGCCTGCCTGTCTGCTCTGCACGGCTCTGCAGTTGCCCTGGGCACATGTCGGAGCCGGTGTGTATGAAAGTGTGTGAGGTGGGAGAGCGTGTGTGTGTGTGTGTGTGTGTGTGTGTGTGTGTCCACCACTTGTGCATCACAAGCTGGAAGACAGGACCCCTGTTTTCTCTTTTTATTTTTGGTTCACCCTCCTGCTCCTGCTCTGCCTCTCCACCTGGATGGAAGACCTGACTAGAGGAGAGCTGAGAGGAGGGAGGTGCGCGTCGTGTGTTTGCAGGGATGGGGAGGTGGGCGGTCGGAGTGATGACGAGATGAAAGGGGCCAGGTGAGGAGGAGACACAGGAGCGCCGCTCTTCTCTCTCCCCTTTCTCTCTCTCTCTCCTCCCTCTCTCTCCCTGTGACGTAGTCAGTGTGCGTGTGTGTGTGTGTGTGTTTGCTGTGTGTGTGGTAGAGAGAGAGAGAGAGAGAGAGAGAGAGAGAGAGAGAGAGAGAGAGAGAGCGAAACAGGTCGGCTTTCCTTCAGCAGACTGTGAACCTGCACAGGAGGAAGCAGCCCTCTCCAGACTGAGGTATGTCACCGACTTATCATCACACACATCTCCACTCGTACCTGCCCTGTTACCGGACTGTGGGGAGAAGTGTGTGTTGTTGTTGCTTTGTTTTTGTTTTTTTTGTTTGTTTTGTTTTGGGG
>NW_019525414.1:4190937-4191377 GCF_002814215.2 Seriola lalandi dorsalis | reverse complement strand
GAGTAGGGGTGGGGGGTGGGTGGGGGAGTTGAAGTTAGGATGCTGGAAAGGTGGCACAGGGTAAAATCTGACTCAAGGGGTAGTGTCTTTTTCTCATCACAACACACATCACATTATCTTTGCGTAACTCTCTGCAAACAGATGCCTCAGTTTATGTGTTAATCACTTGCATGTTGCTGCCGAGGAGTGAAAGTGCTTTGTAATGAAAGGGACGCTTGAACAACAGGCTAGTTTTCTCCACGCAGTAAACACCGTGTCATGTGCATATGATAAGGTCATATGGTTTCCAGCTGGCAGCCGGAGAGATTCTGCTGCAACCTTATATCCTAGCTTTGTGTGAATTCTTTGGGCTTTTTCTGAGGCGGCGTTCGACTAGAAACTGTACTACTTTCATTGATTTGATTGCATTAAATAGTCTGTGCAGCATGTGAGCACCCCCC
>NW_019525414.1:4131748-4190917 GCF_002814215.2 Seriola lalandi dorsalis | reverse complement strand
AGTTCTGTTTATCTGGTTTTGACAGGATAAAATTGACCATTTTTTGACAGGTACTGGGCACATTTATCTAATTTAGTTATTCCTGTGTGATAAAACATCCTGTGAGCGATTAAACTATTTCACTTCGGGGACTTGTGGTGATAATGTGTTTCATTTGCAGCACATTTTTTAAATTTCGGTGGTCCTCGGAGTGCTACAGTCCACGCTGAATCACAGTAAGAATCACCTGAGGGTCGCCCCGCAGTTGTTGCTACATCACAGCTCAGGCGTCGTTTACAGATTATTTAATTGGGCTGAAGGTGACTGTAACCCTTTGACCTATTCGGCAAAGGCCACCTACTTACACCTGCGTCTGTCAGGTGATTGTTGTGCTTGATGTGCGTATGTGGGCAGGAAAAAAGAACAGGTGTCTTGCAGGGATGAAGCCTGTCACACTTGTGAAATGGAAAACTTGCCCATGCAGGTGTGCAGCATATGGAAATGTACCAAAGGCTTAGTGCTCGCTCCACGGCTTTTACAGTGTGTGGGGTTGTGTCCAGGTGAGGTTATGACAGTAAACAGCGCAGGACCTCTTGACTACTCCTCTGGCCACACAAATACCTTTTCACACTGCTGAATGAGCTCCGCCACCATTCATCAGAAATGGAGCTACATTAAGAAGATATCCATATCTGCACCATCATTCAGTTTTTAAAATGTGTTTTCTTATAAATTATAAAGTCATAGGAAGCTTCACATTTTATATTTTTCATTTTAAGATTATAATCATATGAAAAATGTTTATTGATCTTTTCCTCCCATCACTCCAGACAGCAGGAAGCTCTGTAGTGCTGAGTTTCGCAGTTTGTTCACTTCTTGACTCCGTAAGGGGGGGGGGGGGGCGGGACATATGGTCCACTCTGTGCTTTTAGCTTCCCCCTGGGGCACCGGCTGCCCTCAAATCACACATCTGAGGATGCAGATGTCAAATATGTGGTAAATTATGACCCTAGCTACAAGTGAGCACAGACTCAAGTCCGACTGCTTTACAGCCATGGCACACGAGTAATACGGCCCAGCTTGTACGTGTCAGATCACAGACAGAGACTTGCTTTTGGTATTTTCATCAGCATTAGAATAGACTGATGGTTTTTAAGGATTTCCTCTCCAACATGGATGACAGATGTATGAAGCTGTCAAATTTCCAGATGACATTATTCTAGCCTATCTTTTAGCAAGGTTTTGGTAATGTAATGTTCTGTCGTGTAATATTCTTTCAAATCTAACCTGTAGTAATGCCATGAACTAGCATTAGAAAACTAGTATCAGTATTAATATTAAGTGCATGTTGTGAGTCTGTTTTGAAATGTTCATCTTCACCAGTATCTGCTTTTAAAACAGGATTCTCTCCTTTATTTCAGGTATTTTCAACTGAAGGTCATCCTGGAGAGAGACTCTTCAAAGAATCGAGTGAAAGCTCCTGCGACTGTCTGCAGAGCTCTGGGCTGAAGTCTCCAGGGGTCAGGGCCTGCACAGCTCCTGCTGCCATGACAGACACCACCGCCTGAGCTTCTCAGTGACACCCTACGACAGGGGAGGATGGGTGATGGGCCCGTGAAATTCAGCAGACTCTCTCCTCCTTATGCCATCCTCTCATGGAGCATCCTGTCACACCGAGCCCCTCCTGGAACACTTCTCTCTCCGGCCTCCCCACTTTTCCGGCCTCACTGCACCCGAATATCTCTAACGTGACCCTGCCCATCACGAGCAGCCGAGGTGGGGTGAATCTGAACCAGTCCCTGGCGCTGTGTGCTATGCTCATCATGGATGTGCTGGCAGTGGTGGGGAATTTGGCCGTGATGATTGTCATCACCAAAACGCCGCAGCTGCACAAATTTGCCTTCGTGTTCCACCTCTGTCTGGTGGACCTGCTGGCAGCGCTAGTGTTGATGCCTCTGGGGATGCTGTCAGACCGAATCCTGGTGGACGAGGCGCTGTGTCGGAGCTACCTCTGCTTGAGTGTGTGTCTAGTGAGTGCCGCCATCCTCACCATCTGTGCCATCAACGTGGAGCGCTACTACTACATCGTCCATCCCATGCGTCACGAGGTGAAGATGACGGTGCGGGTGGTGGTGATGGTAGTGGTGGGAATCTGGATTAAAGCTGTTGTCATGTCAGTGCTACCTCTCCTGGGATGGCTGCTCCAGGGGAACCAGGGTCCGGGGACTCCCTCTGTCCTCATTCCTGGGCAGAGACAGTGCTCTCTCCACTGGACGGGAGGCAGGACCACACGCCTGCTTTTCATGGTCTTCTTTACATTTATTTATTTTCTGTGCCCTGTGATGATCATTCTGGTGGTCTACTGCAACATGTTCAAAGTGGCGCGAGTAGCAGCCATGCAGCACGGTCCCCTCCCCACCTGGATGGACACGCCACGACAACGTTCAGAGTCCATCAGCAGCCACTCCACCATGGCGGCCAGCCTCGGAGGGACTGGTGCCCGCGCCACCCCTCAGAGGACCTTCAGCGGCGGGAAGGCCGCAGTGGTCCTGGTGGCAGTGGGGGGCCAGTTCCTCTGCTGCTGGCTGCCATATTTCTCCTTCCACCTCTACTCGGCCGTGGTGTCTACCTCTCCCGCCTCGCTGGCCCAACTGGAGGACGTGGTCACGTGGATTGGCTATTTCTGCTTCACCTCCAACCCCTTCTTCTACGGCTGCCTGAACCGGCAGATTCGCCAGGAGCTGGGCCGCCACCTGGCTTGCCTCTTTAAGCGGGCAGGGCCCAGTGAAGGGGAGCAGCTGCCCAGCCGCGAGGCCTCTATTGAGGAGAACTTTTTGCAGTTCCTTCAAGGCACTGGATGCAATCTGGAGCCCTGCAACTCTCACAGCAGAGCCAGCCCGGAGGCAGCAGAGACTGAGGCCCTTCAGGAGTCAGCTGTTCAGCAGAACATGCCAGCTGACTTCCACATCCCAGGGCAGATCCTTGAGGAGACCTCAGAGTTCATACAGCGGCAACAGCTGAAGAATGAGCTCCATGTATCAGAGAACGAGAACTGCTACAAAACTGTACCAGAGCTGTAGCTACCTCTCACGTACTGTCTCTTTTGCCATCCAATAATCCAAGAAATATACTTAGTTTTATTCATATTTTCTAAAATGTGTTGAATTAAAACATCTCTGTTTGTGCTACAACAGTGCTTTTAAGCTAAAAATCCAGTGAACTGCAAAACATGGTACGGTTATGTAGCTTTTCAGAGAAGGACAGAGCTGAATATATTGTGTGCGTCATCTCATTCATATCCCCAATGGCCATAATACTGCAGCATTACATGTTGCGAGAGACATACAGTATCAGGCTGTTTTCTGTGTGATGTCAGCAGATGGACACTAAACCCTTGCTGCGATAACCACGGTTCAGTGAAGTGACAAAGATCTCATAGACAGAAGTGGTGAAACTCTGAGGGAGCAAAGCTTCAGGGGAAACAAAGTTTTCACAGTTAATGAAAAAACTATACGAGCCAAGATTTTAAACGTTCAGCGAAATGCATTCCGTCATTCATTCACTTATTAAAATTCGGGTTCCTCATCAGACATAAAGCAATAATGTACACAATACACTTAGTCATGACATATCATCACTTCTCCATCAGACATATTGTCTTTCCTTCTGCCTTCTCCTCCTCTGCTTTCAGTTTTAATTCAACTAAAGTGCTAAACATGGCCTCACTTTAGTTCTTTGAGCCCCTTGACAATCAGTTCATATTACAACAGGTTCTCTTTGACCAAACAGATGTGTTATCACTGATTTAACTTACAATCTACTCATAAAAAAAACATCCCGCCGCCCGTCTACTTAGGTCCTAGTTCACCTCCAACAAAGTGTTATTTTACAGAAGTGAAATGAAGAGGTGGTAAAAGGATGTCATTATTGTAGCTCTCGCTGCCAGTTGCTCATGAATTTGTTTGTTAAAGTAAAGGATCTGTTCTCATCATGTGTTCATCAGTATAAAGGAGAGAATATTCAGAGCCATTTAAAAAAAAAAAAGTCTCTCCATTTGAAATATTCATTGTGTTGAAAAGGATCATTTCACAGCTGGCTCTGCTGGTGGTATTTATAATAAACAGGCTGACACACCAGTGTATTTTTAACCATTTTCCAGGAAAATTATTATCATGTTTATCTGTTCTTAGTCTTGTGATTATCACCTCCTCACCAAAATCATCTCACATTGCTAGACTCGTGATTACACCCCCCCCCCCCTTCCGCTCAAAGAAAAACATTGTGACTGGTTTGATTTGTACGACGGTGACGGTGTTAAGGATTAATCTTTGTAAAAACATCGGCTACAGCACATTAAAACTGTCAGTTTGTTGAAACAAGGCTGGATGCGGACAGTTTCGGACGCCTCGACCGGTCCACGCTTCACCCCCGTGATGCTTGCGCTGTTTACAGGAAAACACAGGAGCAGTGTGAGTGCTCTTGTGTTTGTGCTGTAAACAACCAGGCTTGTTGTGGCTACAACAGCGGGGCAGGTGTGACAGTGCTTACATACGGCAAGATTTGCCTTTGGCCTCATTTAGCGACAAAAGGAAGACACTGGTGACACTTCCTCTGATCTCAGGTGGAATACAGTTTGCACAAGTCACACAAGCAGTGACAAACGTTCCAAAGAAAATAATTACAAGGCACAGATCTCTTACAAAACTCTCTTTTTATACTTGCTCTTTCTTGCTGCCTTCATCTATTTTGGACTGCCTCACACTGGACTGTTGGTATGATCACAAGACACTCGACACAAGGCGTACAGGGAAGGTTCATATTTTGCTGGGAGTCAGAACAAAAAAAGGTCCCTTTGTCAGGGGGAGACATAACGTTCTTAATTTTCCTGCGATATGACTTTGTTACTGACTGTTTTTCCAGAAGGGGTCGTCGTGTCATCTTGATTTAAAAAGTGTTTCTTTTGTGTCAAAAGTAGGTGCAGTAATGTTCGGCCCCACATTTAGTTGGACGTTAAGTCAAGCAAAACAAGGAGCACAAGACAAAATCACTGCCATAATCATCAATGTTCTACAGTATGTATATATTTTTAATTCATTATTATTAGTAGTATTTAAACTACAAAATATAAAACCATAACAATTATTCATATACAATGTTTTATAACGAAATAACATAAAACTGCCCTGATTTATTTCACCAGCGTCCATGAACAAAGGGTTTCATTTCTTTAGAGAATCTGAGATCTTCCTCATTGAGCATTGTTGATCAGCTCCTCTTTATGGTACAATGTTGTGATAAATTCAGTGACATTTCACACAGTCCGGGGTCTTTACAAAGCGTACATCAATCCACCATTCAATCAGCTGGATTTCCGTTTCCGTAGCAGCGAAAATTGCCCCGACCAATCTGATTACACACTTAAAGCTGTTTTCTTTCTGTTGATGACCAGGGCAGAGAAATAAACCGTGTTGAAGGTGAATGGAGGATAATATTCCCAGCTTCAGGAATATTCGTGGAAATGCAGTTTTGTTTGTCGTAACTCATTGATATGGTTGATATGTTCCTTTTCCTCTCTGTATCTCTTTTTGTACCTGAGCTGAAGAGACTGTTCGGATTCTTCGTTATTAGGGTCTGTTTTTTCCCTCCTTGTTAAGATTTCCCTGTGTATCAGTTACACATCAGTTGAAATGATTAAAAACGCTGCAAGAAGATTAACTTGAGTGTGTCGTGGCTGATGTCTGTCGAACTTACCCGACGTTTTCAGATCAATAACCCCATCACATGATCAGTCCCGTCAATCATCTCTTTCCCTCTCATGCCCTCTAGCTGCCTCCTCCTCCTGGCCTCTGTGTGTGTGTGTGTGTGTGTGTGTGTGTGGTGCTGCATCACAGAGGTGAAATGAAGCACTAAGAACAGGATAAAAGAGGAGTGACATTTGGAGGAAGGCAGGATGCTGGAGCCCGTCATCTGGGAGACGTTGTGAACGACACTGTGAGACCCGAGAACCAAACTAACCTACAGCCACTGACACTGACCACACTCACGTTTCAATGAGCGTACTGATGAGCTGAATCCAAGCTATTATCCTGTATTGCTTTTCAAATATAAATCTTAAATCTAGTGATGGGAAAAGATGAAATATGAATAAAGACTAACAGTTGAGCAAAGAGGAAATTTGTGTGTGGACTGTGTAAATGAATACACAAAAATCCCCTTAATCTTTCCTATATCATAGATTACAATGGGTCTCTGACGTGTTTTGTAGGTAAAGTTTCAGTTGTGGCATGTACTAGCAGTTGTTTCTTTTCACCAGAAACATCCAAACAGATTCCACCATCAACCAGCATCACCCCCCCCCCAGGCTCTTCCACTGTTTTTTTTCAAATCATCCTAATTTTCGTACCTTCTCCTGTGCTGCTCCCCATCGGACAGAGTGACTCATAGCTTTCATGTGGAGCCGGGGAGAGCGCCTCCCACAGCGCAGGGAAACGGCTGAAACAGCCTGACCTTTGTGGTAGGCTACAACACACGCAATGAAGAGTGCTCAAGGGACAGATCCCAGCGTCATGTCACTCCAGAGGGTCACTGGGTGCACGGCGCATTCATTCAGCGGACAGGTTTGGGTGTGTATTGGTTATTCTTTTTTTATTTAGCTGTGATCATCTCAGACGCCACCAACAGCAGCAAAAACAAGAACACGAATGTTTATCTGTGAGTTTATGAGGCCGTCTGCAGTGAAAAGTCACCGGATCACAGATGAACTCAATAACATGAATTTCTCACTTACTTCCAAATCCCGTCTTCTCTGAAATCAGCTGTTTCCTTGGTAACCTGAGCGGATGACAGTGCTGAGGGGTTTGTTTGGCAGGAGGAGCAGGAGGAGCAGGAGAGCTGTTTGGAAAAAGGAGCAAACTTACAGATAACTGAATTTAATGACAAACACTCTGTGGACTTTCAGGGGGTTTTGATTAGCTTATTGATTAATTAGCCAGCCGCAATTAGCAATGCAATTTTGAAATAACTTTCCTGGTGTTGGAGTTCAATTCCTAAATCTCCACCTTAGATATTACATGTTGTTTTTCTTATGTACATTTACCTCATGTATAATATAATTTTACCACTTTCAAATAAGGCACCCGTGTAAAGGGTTTATAAGATGTAACTAATGGCTTTAATAATGCTTAAGAGAAAATTTACAAATGCTTTCTGGATCAGTTATAAAAATATTTTGGGTTTCTTTCTGTTGGTCATAAAGCATTACTGCCACATGGTTGTATGTCTCCACAAACCAGTCCTGTTGCAGTTTACATGCATGTTTGCAGAATATTATGATGTCTCAGCTGACCTTTGACCTTTTGAACATAAACTTTTATCACTTCATAATTTTATCCCGTTAGACATTGGTGTAAAATTATGTCATTATCATTTCGTGATTTCTTGAGTTATGGCCAAAAACGTGTTTTGTGCAGTCACAGTGACCTTTGACCTTTCACAACGAAATTCTTTATTTTATTCTTTTCATTTCCTCTGTGCTCTTCTATTAGTACAAATAAATTATTAGTTCAGGTGAATATTTGTGAACATCTCAGGTTATGGCTGTAGCTGGTGCAGAGGCACAAAAATGCTTAAAAAGTTGTAATAGAGCATAAAATAAGTACATAAATATGAAAAGAGTACATAGCACATTGAGTTTGATCTGGAAGGTAAGTGGTCATACAGTCTTTTTGATAACTTGACAGTTTCAATGAAAGGCTTATAAACTATCTATAAAGCATCCGTTTTCATGATTAAGAAAGGCCTTCCAGTAGTTACAACATATAAACCCTTAATGGGGGAGTGGTAGCAATATGATTTATAGCTGTATTATCTTTGGTTGTCATCAAACAGAAAGATGTAACAGCTGTACAAATAAAATATATTTTATATTATATATATGTATTTAAACCTGACGTTAAAGCAAATGCAGAAAAAAAAAGGTCTATATTTCACTGCCGTTAGGTTTCCTTAGTAGTATGATGTTAAATCTAAAGGTGAAACAATTAGTCCATCAACAGAAAATTTGTCTGCAACTATTTTGATAATTGATTAATCATTCTGTAATTTTTCATGCAAAATACCAACTATTCCCTGGATCAATCTGCTCAAGTCTGAGGGATTCACCTGCTTTTTCTTTCTAGTCATATATGATCATCCTTGATGTGTAGAAGCCATCTGAAGACAGAAGACAGCACCTTGGGCTTAGAAACTGTAATATTCTTCACTATTTTCTGACGTTTTAAACACAAACAGTCAATCACCAATCAAGAACATAATCAACAGATTAATCAATAAAGAAAATAATTGGAAGTTGCTTCCCTAGTTAAATTGTGGCTGTATTATTATCACAATCAACCTTTTACCCTGCAGCAGAATTTACAGTTGTTGTACAGTTACAGCTGTTTGTAGGGTGGCTTTTTGTTCACAGGTCTAGATGTTAGCATCAACACAATGGAGTACAGTTCTGTTCACCCACCTCCACGCTGCCACTTGATCCAATATGAGTTGTGGGTTTTAACTTAAAGGTGACAAACAGTTAAACCTGTGTAAAACTAAAGGAATAAAAATTGATATCTGACCTCTTGGCTGGAGAAATGCGTCGTTTTGTGTCTTTGTCTGCAGCCATATGGAGGTCAAACATGTATTGCAGGATGAAATCCACAGCTGCAGTCCAGCTGTGAAACCACTGGGGGCGCTCTCATACCACACAAAACTGCTGCTCCGGTCACAGTCACTGCACATGAGAGAGAACTGCAGAAAAAAGCCTCAGCTTGTTTTAAACTACTTGAAACTTAATTTCACTAAGGCTTGTGAGAAGTACATCGATGTGTGGACGACTTTTTATGTTTTATGCTACACTTGCAGAAAGTGTCACATATCTGGTGGTTTTTATTGGCGACTACATTTCCCATCAGCCCTGTGGGGCGCATCAATTTTCCTTTTTCAGTGCCGTTTTCTTGGTTTGCAGCTGGATCAGCTGAATGAACGCGCGACTGCGCAGCTGCTTTCATTCTTATGGGAAAAAACCTGGTGTTATCATTGTGTTTTTTCTTGGAAAACGCTGAGTTTTTCAGACACATTTCTACATGAAGTATTTCTCATTCTTCCTTTTTAAATTTTTATTTTCTTCTGTGAGTCTAAACTTCTGATAAGTTAGATTTTTTTTTAAAAAAAGAGCTCAAAACATCAATTTGTGGATATTTTTGTCGCAGGTATTTAAGCAGCTGTTTATGGACTGAAACTGTGGCTGTGCGTTTAGTTGGACTGACGAACCTCCGCTGCCAACGCCTTTCCCCCTCTCTCCGCTTCTCTCCGGCTGGGAAAGTTCAGCTCTCATCGACCCAAGCGCGTTTCCCTTCAACTCATGAACTGCTGAGACCACGACGCGACACTAAGAAGTGCTTCGAGAGCAAACATGGGCTGCACGATCAGCGCCGAGGACAAGGCTGCAGTGGAGAGGAGTAAAATGATTGATAAAAACCTGCGGGAGGACAGAGAGAAATCCTCCAGAGAAGTGAAACTGCTTCTGCTCGGTATGAACTATATGTTTCTGGCTCTCTTTAATGCATTGAATCAGTTCATTTTCACCCTTTCACAGCACTCTTTAGTTTATATGACTCCACTCCTTCTCCTGCTGCTGCTGCTGCTGCTGCTGTTGGTTTAATGCAGCTGTGGCTCATCATCTCACTGACAGAACTTGCAGAAGTAAACCAGATGTTGATGGTAGGGGGGGCAGATGCTCGTCCTTCGCTGTGTCGGTGCTTTTCTTTATGAATTGTTGAAAAGTGGGGAGTGTGTGCTCAGAGACGACTACTTGTTGACATGTGTAGTCACTTGTCATAAAGCACGTTGTAACTCACGCAGGCCTGTTTAACTTCAGACTTTACCGCTGCTGGGAAATGCTGACCCTGGTCAGACTGTTCTGGGTCAACAGCTTCAAGGATCTGAGCGCCAACAAATGAAAAGGAAACGCTTGTATCTGTGTCACAGCAAATTCTCCCAACTGAGAAAATGGAACTAAGTAATGTTTGAAATTTTTAGCCAGACTGCAACAGCCAGATCTATAATCACAAATGTTCCTGACTGACTGACTGAGTGATCATATTGTCACCAATAATTAGCCGAATGACTAAGTTGGAGTTTCCCCATTGGGTGTTGCGTTGCTCTTTCAAAATTAATTGGTGCAGTTTGTATAGAGTGCTGCAGTTGCATTGTAGCACTTCCAGTCCCCTCCTGCTGAAGTCTGTGGGTTTTTTGAATGGCGTTGTGTCTGAAACCACTCACGCGTTCCCCCCTCCCTCCTCACTATCCAGGGAGTTCAATGTAGAGGACTATACAGTGAGCTCATCGGTAAAACGAAAAAACACTTTGGGACACTACTCTGTCTGTCTGTCGGTCTGTCTGTCTGTCTGTCTGTCTGTCTGTCTGTCTGTCTGTCTGTCTGTCTGTCTGTTTTTCTGTCTGTCTGTTTTTCTGTCTGTCAGTGCAAGCCGTTGCATGATGGTATATATTGCTCGGTTAGTGACCATCGGTTGTATACTTTTCATGATGCATTGTGGGATACTATCAGTCCACTATATAGGGTATAATAACTGTCACTATACATCCAGACAGCACTACAAAATGGGGAACTGACTATATAGTGGACTTTGTAGGGAGTAGTGAGTGATTTCGGACACAACCTGGTTTTTTGGTTAGACACCTGAAGTTCAAGACAAGCTCAACACATTTTCCTGTTTTATTCTACAACATAAAACATGTCAGTAACATGTTGTGGAAATTAAATCATGCCAAGCACGTCCTCTTTCTGTTTACAATCACGATCTCGCAAACGATTACTTTCTAAGAGCGAAGGCCTTTGTAGAAGAGGTAAGAGCATTAAATCAAACTACAAGTTCGCATTAGCTTTTTACTTCTGGCGATTGTATTTAGGCTTTAAATATCATGCCTGCAGCACATTTGTTGCTAGATTTTTGAGACTTTTTTCAAATAAAACTACGTATAAACCTAGTATTTAGGCTGGACCATGTACCGGGGCCAACTGTGGGCCGAGGGCTACGGGCAGTCACCTTGCTGCCCTGGTTTCATTGCAGAACAGAGTAGCACTTCCAGTTCACTGAGCCTTACCTCCATTAAGGCATATAAACTACATTTATTACATGTACCATTATTAAGCTGTGACAAACCGAGCGGAGAGAGCAGGAGAGTGGGAGAAAGAGCGAAGCCATTGGTAACTGCTAAGCTAAAGAAACTAGCAGATCTGAATAGCATGTGAACAACAGAAAAGCAGTGACTGGAAATTAGACGTTTACTGTGGCACATCAGCACAGCCGTAAAAGTCCTGTTAAGAAATGAAGGGTTTCTGTCCTAATGCTAGATGGGTTTTAATTTGAATCGATTACAGGAAGTGTTGAGTTTGTATGAACACGTAATGCAGTAACTTTAACACGGCAAACGGTAGCAACTGAAAACAAGACTTTGTACTAAAATACTGGTACGACCAATTATACATATCACACAGAGGGAATTTGAATTAAAGACTTCCTTTATTTGGTAATAACACAAGTCTGCAAATAAAGGCCTGTTACCTTTTGCAGTTGAGGTAAATAAAGGCCCCAATCACTTTTTGAGGAAATACAGTGCTTGAAAACTATTGTGGAGAACGGAGGCTTGAAGAAGAAAGCTATTCTGTTCTACTGATTTTGATTTGAGTTTTCAGGTTGCTGTGATATGTATTACTCTTCATTGGCCCTAGTAGTAGTTATTAGTCAGTCCTTTAATTGAACTTATTTTAGACTTTGTTTGCCATTAAGCACTGCGCTGGTTCATTTGAGGGAGTTCAGTCTCCCTGAAACAAAACTTCAGTTGCTTGACACCTGTGTCTTCCAGGTTCAGTGTCGTGACTTCTCTTTTGTCCAAATTTCAGCGTCCACTCATGACGACCACTGACTGTCTGTAAATGCACTGCCTGCTGTTAGATCTTAGTGAAACACACTCAGTGGTAATAACACTCTGGGTGTGGACAGCATAGATGTGCCCAAGGGAGTAAATGCCCCCGGTCCAGCAGAACTCAACACTTTTATGCTCCCTGCCAATTAGCAGTAACTTTGCTCCAACTGAAAATTTCTTGTGCCAGTTTTCAAAAAGTATTTTAACTCCGCATCCTGTTTTACAGCTGCAAATGTGTTTGTTTATCCACTAGAGCAGTAGTTCTCAGCAATGTCTACATTTGACCCCTCATCACATGTTATGGCCTTAGTGTGCACGTGGTTTGTGAGTTTATGAGCAGTGACTTTTCCTTCTCACTTTCATCTAATTTTCATAAGAAAAAAAGGGAAATTTTCTGCAACATTTTTTTTCTCTTTCCCCTTAATCATGTGATGACCCCTCAAATTGATGCAGACCAGACTATATAAAACATATGACACATATCTGGCACAATTATAACATGAAAAAGCTTCACTAAAACTGTCACAGTGCCTCCCCGACCCAACCCTGGTTTGAAATATTTGAGAACTCTGTCAGAGGAACTGCACCCATGTGTTGAATTTGAAAGTTTCAGACTTTAGAAAAGACTAATGAGACAAAAATGGTGTTACCCTTCCTGTAGTGTTGAGAGGCCACTATCAAAATCTTCAAGAAAAAACAGTCATATTTTGTGATGAAACATATAAAGACGACAATATCTAGAACTTTCTAAATACATTTTATTAGAGTTTGCTAAAAAATAATTAATTGTTAACCATAAAATCTACAAACCAGTGTCAGATGTGGTTGGCTGCACGTACCGTTAGCATCATTAGCACAGCTGGGCGTCTGGCATGGATGTATTAATACATCCTTGGCGTCTCGGGGCATCTTGCTCAAAGGCCCCTAGGCTAATTTATTTGTTGGCTAATTAGCTAGTTAATGAGCTAAGCATAACAAGCCATGTATGTTGAGCACAGACGCTACAGATACCTGCTAATTTGTGCTAATACATAGATAGAATAATACTAGAATTTCAGTCATCTCTGGAAACAGGGGTTAAGACGTCCTTGCGTTCTGTTGGTCAATTAACTGACAATGATTTTTGCATGAACAATGCTTCAGAAGGCACCAACACCACATACAAAGTGACTTGAGTGAGCTGAGGTGATGCCTAACAGACAGCTAGCGGCTAGACACAGAGTGGCCAGTCAACTGTGACGGCCCCCACATGTCACTCAAAGCGGCCACACCCTCAATTATGTATAACTTTGAGCCTTAAAGTGATAGTTCGGGTTATTGGGGTTGTGTCAGGTACTGATCCATAGTCAGTGTATTACCTGCAGCTGATTCGGACTCAGCACACTCCCAGTTTAGAGAAGCAAAATAAAAGCTAATAACAATTTAAATATTCAAAAGAAATTATCTTTTGAGTCTGTATTGTAAAACCACCCTGTCAGTGTTGATACTGTTTAAGGGAGGTGAGAGGTTATTTATTTATTTGATAGGGATAATGCAGTTTACCATAGTTTCAAAACAGGGTATGGGTATGGAACACAAGTAGTTTATAGCTATTGCTAATTCTTGACTCCTGCCCCTAGTTGGGTTTTTACTTATGTAATGGAATTAAAACAGTCAATGGCAAAAACAACACAAAACATACAACACAATTGATAATTATCTACAATTAGCTAAAATACACATGTACAGTCTAAAAAGAGACAACAGAACAACAAGCTGCAAATAGTCAAACAAAAACAATTAACAATAGATACAATTGCCTAGACATGAATATAGCTCTGGTTAGCTTTTAGCCAGCACAGAACTTTTGCTGTAAAGGAATCTATGTCTGGAGTTAATTTGATTTCAGTTGGTCATGTGTTCCAGAGCTGACAGCCCTTTGTGGAGAAAGCTGATTGTCCAAATTTAGATCTACAATGTGATATTTTACAGTTGCCATTCACCACACACCTAGTTACTCTGTTACTGTGAAGCAAAACAGTAAAGTTACAAGCTGAAAGATGTTAGAGCGCTCTGTAGAGCTGAGGGGGACTGCAGAGATGATTCTCTGTTCACCACTACTACTATCCATTGTTAATATAAAAATATTGTCATCAAGCTATCAAGCTTTAACTAAAGCTGCTCTCTGAGCACCTTGGACTAACAGATTGTCCTAAAATAAAAAAAGTGAATAATTACATACCCACATCAGTTAAGTGAAGTACAGAGAGGTACTGAAGATAGAATAATAATATGTAATAATAGAAATAGTCTAAACAGCTTGGGCAGCATCAGCAATGTGTTTCCTCCAAATAGTTTTTGGTGTGAACTACATGTTTGTTCTGATGTACTGTTGTAATGCAATGCTCTTCCTTTTGGTTGAGACACACTTTTTTTGTCACATGGTATGTTACACAAGACTCTTAAAAATAAAAATTTCCAAATGAAACTACTCAGACATCTGGTGCTATAGAGATAGGTTACTCAGACCAGCAGCTGAAAATAAACTGTGCATCGATCGACCAGAACCTTTCACTGTGTTGAGTCCTCACTCACATGTTTTCATTTTTCCTATAACCTGACATTGTCATATAACCTGATTAGAGATAACCTGAAACATGTTACCAGGATTAATGAGAGTTCAGAGTATTTAATTAAATGGATGATTCCGAGCACAGATGCAGCTATTAAATTAGTTGTTGAAATGAAATCATCATTACAAAGCATGTAGCCGCTCTTTCTGAAGAGATTGCAACATATTGGTGGCACACAGTATAATGCACAGAAGGCTGTGCCTCAACAAGTTGCATCATCGTAACTGACCATGAAGGATTTCCACATAGCAGACATCTTTGCTCACAGTGGAGGGTGTTTATTGCCCCTAATCTCTTATTATTAAAAGAATCAGTCATGGTATGTCCAATGCTGACAATGGCAATTTGCTAATTTGCTGATTTTGACTGATGAGCTGTATCTGTGTGACACAGATGGTATTCGTGATTTGTTATGGAGGGATGAGTACTGTGTTAGGTAGGACTCACATCACAGAAACACATTGAACTGCCATGTTGGTAAATCTTATGAAAGTTTAAAATTCAGTAAAGAGATTCAAAAATAGTCTCCCTAAGAAATCCCATGTAACTGATTTATGTCTCAACGGTAATCACTAGAACCGGAACAACAGTATATTAACATTTCCATGTTTTGCAGATCTCCAGATAATGTGATTTATTTATTTATCCTTTAACTGTTTTCCTGTTTTTTTTCTTGTTGTTTGTGTTCTGGCTCACATTCCTGATATAAGCATTAATCTCACAATGAAAGGCATCTTTCCCATCAGAGGGCTATGCTTGCAGGGATTTTTGCACCTTAATCGAGAATATATGGCAAAACAAAACCCTGTCAGTAAATCTGCTTGCTACCATTTCAGAGCCACTAGTGTCAACAACTCTGAGGTGATTTTTATCAAACTGCTTGGACAATTTCCACAGGATTTCATTGTTTGTTGTGGGGAAGATGAGCTATTTTAAGTAGTTTAGCCCTGAGCAAAATGACAGAAGTGAAAACTCAAATAGATTTTACATGAAGTCACAAAGATGTGGTTGCCGGATCGTTTCAGCAAGGATACAGATGAACCCTGATCTGTGAGGAGTCGCTTCAGGCTGGTTCGTGTGGTGGTGCAACATCACAATGCAGCCTAAAATCTCATGGTATGGAAACATTCATTTTCAAATCCTGACCACAGAGTTGAGGGGGGAAGCGATTTTTCCAGGCAGTGCCCACCACTCCCTGTCTGTGCTGGAACAAGAGAGTTATAGGGGAAAAACAAAGAGGAGTTCGGCTGCTGTTCTTTATACAGAACCACAAAGCTGGAGAGCCAGCGCACCCTTCCAATGGAAATGCTCCCCTGTTTGACCACAAACAGTGATTCATAAAAAATCTGCATTTGAGATTCTTGTTAAATGAGGCTTGGTTTGGACGACTCTGTGAATGCTTGTGCAAAGTTGGTTTGTGAACTGGCAGCAGGATACAGTTGATAATCAGCCAAAAAATGCCATGAATGAGAGAGTTGGTGACTGACAGAACTGAGGAGAGGGATCAACACGATTTGTCCTCTCCTCCCTGTCTGTGCGAGCGGGCGTAAATCTCTTTTACTGGTGACAGCTTAACCGAAGAATTCATGGAATTAATTCTTGTTGGCCAGCCATCTGAACACATTACTCTACTGTAAGCCTCCTTGACAAAATTCATCTGCTAAAGATTCCTGCCTGGCAGTGGGAATGTGTCCCGCCACCTTTTCTGGGGAAAAAAATAATGCTAAGAAGAAGAATATGTGTATTTTGAAATATTCTTCCATTCAGACTTGTTCCTGGCTGTTTTGAAAAAAAGAAGCAGGTATCCATATTGCAAACATGAGGGGTTCCTGATAATTACTGTGGCTGTATTAAGCAAAAGGAGGCTCTACTTCCAAACTCAACCCAAATGTTTATGGAAATAATTTCTCACCGTTAGTCTGTTTGACATCTAACGTTTCATGTGCATACATGCTTTAATGCCTCTTTAATTAAACTCCAGCTATGAAAAATATGATGATTCCAGAGAGAGCCAACTAGTGGCAAAGTGTCAAAACACAAAAATCAGCTGTGCTGACGATTTGTCCCAGAGGCCGACTGTGGTACTGCAGCCCAAAAAGCATTTTCCTCCAGGCCACCATTAGTCTGTAAACTGTTGAGAACATGAAATGCAGAAAATATGAAACTGGAGCCAGAAGATGGTTAGCTATCTAAGACCGGAAAACCATAGACTGTAAATGAAGATGGACGAGCCTCTGTGACGTCACCCACAGGTTTCTGAAGAGCGGTCTTGAAGCTCAGAGTGAGCTGCTCCATCGTCGCCATCGTCGCCAGTATCTGACTCCATCAAACTCCTGGTTGATCCAGAAATGGGAAAAGAGGAGCAGCGTGACTTCGGTGCATGTCGGCTTGTGGCAAGGGTACGCTCATCCACCTGTCACTCAAAGCGGCCACGCTCTCAATTATGTAAACTTCATTCACCCCCTGTACAGTTTTCATGAAGGAGGAAATTAACCGTAGAGACCAAAAACAGTTTTTTGTACCAGGCTGTAAACATGTTTATTTCTGCTGTGAAGTTGGACATTTTAACTATGGAGTCCATGGAGACTGACTCACTGTTGGAGCCGGACTCAAGCGGAAATTCAAAGAACTTCCTTGGAGGGTGCCGCTTGGTTGAAACAGATGTGTAACAAAAATGAAATGCACTTTGGTTTTAGTTTGGATCAAACAAACGATATAACCTGTTAATCAGTGACCTTTAGAGGTGCTAGCTGGCTAGCTGTTTGCCCTTATTTCCAGTCTTTAGGCTAAGCTAAGCTAACCAACTGCAGGCTCCCGCTTCATATTGAGGCAACACATATGAGAATGATAGCAATCGTTTATGAATAAGGAAGTGAATGAATGTATTTCCTTAAATGTCAAACCGCTGCTGCTTTAATATTTATAGACCTTCCCCAGAGCCCAGACATTTTGATGTGCTGATGCCAACTCAGTGTAACGCTTATGGTACGGTGGAAACACAGGCCAAGTAACGCAGAAGAAAACCAGAGAGAGAGAATACTTTTGTGTCAGTGATTGTGAGTGATGTTAATGGAAATGAATAGGTGCAGTATCCAGTTCTTGTAGTATATCCATGTGGAGCAGAACTATTCATTGATTAGTTGCTCTAATGTCGTTCTTCTGTTCAATGGGTGATCTCTTGGGTGCTACAAACAAAGACTTTGAAGACGTCACATTTATCAAGTTACACTTACAGACCAAACAATTAATAAGGAAGCTAATTAAAACTATTGTTAATTAGCTCTTTGCATCCATGGTTCCAATTAACACCATTGGCAGTGTTGGAGAAGGTATCTGCGTCACTCCTGCTGTGAATGCTGATGGTTGTTTAAGATGCTTTGTTGAAACGGCTGAAATAGCAGGAAGCGACGGGTCCTTCAGTTGATGTTCCAATACCTTTGATAGAAGGGAAGTAAAGGCAAAATGAAGAATCTTTCTGACCAATGAAATCTGCAGGTGGCACATATCCACATATTTCAATGAGGTGGTGAATTTGAAAAAGAGTATTAATATTACACCTGGGTGTTTTCTGATATTTGCTTCTCTGCGCAGGTTGACAACACTGAATGTTGTGTTGATGAGGTGCAGGTTTGTGGTGTTTTTATGTCTCCTCTGCTATCTGTCGCCCAGAGCAGCGTGATGTCTGGGATTGTCTCTCCGGTGGAAAAACACAGGCCCAGCCAGAAGCGTGACAACTGTTTCCTGTTTGGCTGACTGTCACAGAGATACTGTAAAGCTTCCTCATGTGAAGTCATTTTCCCACTCACTACCAGTTTTGCTAACGGGAGCTTTTTGAGACTTTAATTGTACTCTCACTTCCTTAAGAGGTGTCCCCGCCCATCACTATTTCCCATGATTCTCTCTTTGACTCTTGCACCTCTTGGTATGGTATATACACAGTGGTTTAGGTGGGCAGCTGAGAAGTGTTCATACACGCAACCTGCTGACTGGTGCATCAGATCATCATGCATCACTGCAGCATGCGAGGAAATACCTCATTACTGTATACATTCCCTGAAGCTGCACAGGTGCCATTGAGATTCATCACAATGCCGCTTTTTCTTAGGTGTTTTGACGTAAATATAATGAACACTCTATGATGCGATGATTAAATTACGGTTAGGAAAAGCTGATCCGTTGCCCATGTGACAGGAGTCTGAAACTGTGATTTTATGTGCTAGCGTTTCTGTCGCTGCTGTCATTCTTGGCCTCATATAACTACTGTCCCTCTTTTACAGGCGCAGGGGAATCTGGGAAAAGCACAATAGTGAAGCAGATGAAGTAAGTTACATCCATGATAACATTGCACATAACATTATATCAAACCCATACATCCTGTAAGAGACGTTTTTAAAAACATATTTTTGCATGATGCATGAGGCTCTTTCCCAGTTCGGGAAGCAGAGTAGGAGCCTCATTTTGCTCCGCTCAGGCAGAGGAGTAAGCACCCTTTTTCATAACATGTTAAACAATGGGCACAGAGGCCAGTCGTAGCCTGGCAGGACCTGAATAGACTCTCCCAGTTCCCACATTAGGCATGCTGCATGCTCACTGAAGCTCAAATTCCAGCACTAATGACAGTGAAATGTTTCAAATCTGTAATTTGTCCCACATTTGTTAAAGCCATTGTCCACACTGTCAAATATTTATCTGGACTCTAAAAGCCTGTTTGGATTTTGTTTCTGTGTCAGAATCATTCATGAAGATGGCTACTCAGAAGAGGAGTGCAAGCAGTACAAAGTGGTGGTGTACAGTAACACCATCCAGTCCATCATGGCCATCATCAGGGCAATGGGAAGGTTAAAGATAGATTTTGGAGACGCTCCACGGGCGGTAGGCGAGCTCCACTCAGTCTAAATTGAAATGTGACTTTCAAAGAGCCACATCCTCATTCATGATATGAATCACCACAGGAACAATTTTATATAATGACAGCAATTATCTTCCTTTGTTTGCCAGGACGATGCCCGCCAGCTGTTTGCCCTGGCGAGCTCGGCGGAGGAAGGAGTGATGTCGGCAGAGCTGGCCGGTGTGATTCGGAGGCTGTGGAGCGATGGCGGAGTTCAGGCCTGCTTCGATCGATCACGAGAGTATCAGCTCAACGATTCTGCTGCATAGTGAGGCCCCCGTTCCCTTCTCTACATACAGACCCCTACACACTTAACCAAGTACCAGCTACGGGCTTATTAAACAAGCCAATTTACAGATGACAGCGTTGAAGGAAAAACAGCTAGTATTTATTTTGACTTAAAGGGGAACACTGCTGATTTTAAATGGGTAGTTCAGGTTATTTGACGTGGGGTTTTGTGAGGTAGTCATGCATAGTCAGTGTGTTACCTGCAGTAGATTCAGGTCAGAGAGGCAGCAGGGAATACAGTGCACCAGCAGAGCGATGTGCTGCTGTGCTCGGGGCCAGCAGAAAAAAACGTGTTTCAGACACTTTTAAAAGACGCCCACCGAAACAATCCAATATCCGTTTAAATGTATGCTTCATGTAGAATATTTCCAGCGTGTTATCTTCCCATAAACAGACCTTTCCTTTGGTACTACATTTATCTCAACCGCTGAACTACCATATTCCTACGCACAAGCGCACCAACAGCGAGCACCGTACTAGGCCACAGCCGCAGGTCAGCTGAGTGAATCAGAAAGAGCCAAACTTCACTGTGTTTTGATGAGAAAATAAACCACTGAAAATATTCTACATGAAGCGTACATTTAAACAGACATTGGATTGTTTCGGTGGGCTTAAATTAAAAGTGTCTGTTTGTGATGTAATTTTAGTTTTTAAGTGCGACTTTAAATCAGTGGAGTACTGTTTTAAAACCGAAAGTGTGATGAGATCATTTCACCACCTGATTCTACGTCAGCTTTCGTGAAGATTTCCAATGAACCAGGTGCCATTTTTCTGGATAATAAACACAGGGTATTACTCTGTTCCTGAGGGAAATGAAACTGCTTTGACAAATTATAGTGAAGTTTGAAATTGCATCATCCATCAAGCTCTAACTCACACACTGACGTATGTCGTGTGACGTAAGACTATTCTTGTAATATTGTTTTCCCCCGTCACAAGGAGGGTGACATCTTTGAGCACTTCTCCTCCTTCATGTCTGTGATTTTTCCACCAGAACAAAAAGGGAGGCAAGATGTGTCTTGTTCTTCACAATCTTGTGTCAGCTTGTAGTACAGCTTGTTGCATTCCTGAAAAAGGAGAAACTTAAAACTGCTAAATATTTCTGTCCACTTTCTGCTGTTTAGATCTCACTTTATTTAACAGAATGGTTTCAGTTACTAAATATAGTCCAGTCTTTCATAACCAATTAGGCATGGATAAAGCCCAAGGTTTTCTGTCTGTAGCGTTTATATCACACTCCTCCTGACAGAAAAAGTAGCTTAGTGTGAAGGACATGTTCTTTGTTTTGAAAACAGCCGAGCTGTCATGGCTCTTTGTGCACCTTGTCCACACTATAAGACAAGAGGAACCAGTGGAGTTAGTCTGTTTTTACTCAACCTACAAGGAGCCAGTGTTTATCATTCACCAAAGTATAAGCCCATATTTAGTATCATTCTGTGGAGTCCTTGGGTGTCTGAGTGCAGAACAAGCCCTCCTCATCACCAGAAATAAGTGTCCAAAAAACATTTTGTTGCTTTGCGATATTTTGTTGTTTGTTGTACCGTCAGTCTGCCGGATAATTTTACCATGTGCTGTTAAAAATCCCACCTGTGCTATTCGCTGTTATCTGCGAAGTTCACCTTCATATGTCCATGTTCTCTGTCTCTCAGTTACC
Source organism: Seriola lalandi dorsalis (assembly GCF_002814215.2). Classification (NCBI taxonomy): domain Eukaryota; kingdom Metazoa; phylum Chordata; class Actinopteri; order Carangiformes; family Carangidae; genus Seriola; species Seriola lalandi. The sequence goes on along the minus strand of NW_019525414.1, from coordinate 4,169,511 downwards.
TGAACGACTTGGACCGGATCTGCGAGCTGAACTACGTCCCGACTCAGCAGGACGTGTTGCGCACGCGTGTGAAGACCACTGGCATCGTGGAAACTCACTTCACCTTCAAAGATCTCTACTTCAAGTTAGTACAGCTGCAGTCTCTCTGCTCACGAACGGCCCCGGCCTCAGGTGGGCTGTTTGTGCCATAAAAAGAACTTATAAAGCTTTTATGAGCAGCGAGGGCCTGAGCTGCATTGGTATCATATGGTGTCATATTTATTTTCATTATAAATGTAACACAGTGATTCCCAACTTGGCGGGAATTAAGGTGAGATTATTACTGGGAGCACTGAACAGCTTAATTCTGCTTCACAAAATTATCTTAATTTGTTTTTAATTTTTTGCTAGTCTGTTTATTTGTGCTTGTGAAATACTGGGTAGATTTACCTCATCACATGGAAAATTGTGATAAGGGACAGTTTTCCATGTTTTTTTCATTAACTAACAGCTGATAATCATGACACATATAATTACGACTGATGTAATCGGATCTTAATTGCACAGACAGGTACGGCAGCAGGTCATACTCGGTTGTCTTCATACTGTATGCTTGGCTATATCCATGTTGGTTATTCTCCCGCTTGTCTGTGAAGCCGTAATCTTCCCCTCATCATATTAATTAATCTTGTCGTATATTTCTTGACTGATGCACCTGCATTTTGGTCGCAGAGGATTTGGCTTCGTTACTTATCTCATGTTGCTTTAAAAATCCTGATTATCAAACCTCTTTTATAACTCACGAGTGCTGCTGACTGGCGTTCAGCCTAATGTGACCTGCCTTTGTGGCAGTTAATATAATTACACCGCTTCAGTCCTTTATCATTACTTTGTCTAGCTCCTGTACTTATAAATATTGGTGAAACATTAACTGTAATAGCCTCCCTGTCCTGCCTTTGTACCCCCATAAGAATTGCCCAGGATCTGGACTTGTGTAATCACTGAATTGGTGCTGAAGCACACAGCGTTCTTTCATTTCATTTCTGTGTCAGTTAAACGGCTCAGTATAGATTCAGTTCACCTCTGCGGGCCTCAGGTGGAGACACAAACATGAGATTACAGAGTGACGTCACCAGCATACTCCGTGTGTGTGTGTGTGTGTGCGTGTGTGTGTGTGTATGTGTGTGTCCTCAGGATGTTTGATGTCGGGGGTCAGCGCTCCGAGAGGAAGAAGTGGATCCATTGTTTTGAGGGAGTCACTGCCATCATTTTCTGTGTAGCGCTCAGTGACTACGACCTGGTCTTGGCTGAGGATGAAGAGATGGTAAATGAAGGAAACTTTTTTTTCTCTTTTTTTTTGTGTTTTTACGAATAACTGATACCAGATTGTATATTTTCTATTGAAAAGTATTCAGTTTTTTCACAGCAGATATTTTGACTTGAAAAAACAGCACAGGTGTTACTAATAACAATAATGATGGCTCTGTATTGTTTGTGTCCCAGTAAAATATGTGAATACAGCCTGATGGTGCTGACAAAGACACTACAGTACTTTTTATGTCTCCGTGCCGGCGACGGCCAGAGCCGGAGGCATATTGTGTTTGTGTAATGTCTTCTGTCCGTCCGTCCCGTTCTCGTGGACACGATGAATCAGTAACGCCTTGATGGAACTTCTTCAAATTTGGCGCAAACATTCACCAGGACTCAAGGATGCATAATTTCAAATTTGGTGGCCAAAGGTCAAAGGTCACAATACACAATTTGGCCATAACTCAAGAATTCATGTTAATTGTGACAAAATTTAACACAAATGTCTAATAGGAAGAAATGTATGAAGTAATTAGTAAGAAAGTAAGTAAGTAATTTTACATCCAAAATGTCAGAGGTTATCTTCACTGTGGTGATATAATGTTCTGCAAAAACACTTTTCTAGCCATTATTCAAAGCCATAACTCAGGATCGGAAATCCTTCGATTTTGGTGGTCAAAGGTCAAAGGTCATGGTGACCACACAAAACACGGTTTTGGCCTTGTGAATGCAATCTCTCTGTAACTCCTTGAGGGAATTTTTTCAAATTTTGTAAAAACGTTCACCTGGCCTCAAGGACGAACTGATTACATTTTGGTGGCTAAAGGTCAAAGGTCACAGTGACCGAGTAAAACATGATTTTGGTCTTGTGAATGCAATTAGATTTTGATGGTCAAAGGTCACGGTGACCTCAGAAAACACTTTTTAGCCATGACCCAAGACTTCACGCAGTAATTACGCCAAAATGTGACACGAATGATTAATAATTTATATGACTCTGGATAAACAGGGATGTAACCTGAAACTAGAGTGGTGGAGGCAGGCAACCACGAGGCGGCAATTCTAGTTTGTACTTGGATTCACCCAGCCCAAGCTGTGTAAAATATATTTTTATTCATCTGTATCCTGTACAGTCCCGTCCTGAGACACATGGTGTTTCATTTAAAGAGAGCCTTTTAAAGCACCATGTGTTGTTCTATATCCCAAATTCACATGGATTAAAAACCACAACCCACTAAACTGCACCACACTGGTCAGGTTTTGAAGCGCACCCCAGGACCCTGAGGTCAAAGCAGCTAAATGGAATCCAGTGTTCATTATATTATTGATTACTTTGATTGGTTTTGATGGGTAAGTTCACGCCTGATCTCTTCCTCAGAACCGTATGCATGAGAGCATGAAGCTTTTTGACTCCATCTGCAACAACAAGTGGTTCACGCTCACCTCCATCATCCTCTTCCTCAACAAGAAGGACTTATTCGAAGAGAAGGTCAGCAGGAGTCCGCTCACTATCTGCTACCCCGAGTACTCCGGTGAGACAAACTGGTGTTTTAACGATTTAATGAAGCTTTTCTGTGATACTGTCAGATTTTGTGTAGTCGCTCCGTGGGTGTAGTGATCTAAGGCAATATTTATTTATCTATCTGCTGTATCTGAGCATTGACTCCTTGAAACTGTGTAATCATGCTCTCCATTTATTTTACATAGGATTTAGTTTCACTAGTTGTTCCAGTTGGACAAAGTAAAGACAAAGTAAATCCTTTTATACTCAAATACACTCTCTGCAAAGTAAGGAAGGTGCAGCCTAACACTCATAATTTTCAGTTTAATAATAATATACTTGTTAACAGGCTTTTCTAATCTCCATGGTGGGTCCTGACAGTAATATCTATTCAAAAATCTGCAACACGAGAGATTGTGTCACGCTTCATCGTCTTTAACATGTCAGTGATTATCGCTGTCGGTGTTTCTACACAAAAGTCACACACAGAATGAAAAATCATTAATAATGAGAGTCTCTGTTTGTTTTGCTGACAGTTATTTTTCCACTTTTGATTTAAAAAAACAAAACAAAAAAAAACAAGCCTGAAGCATCATCCATCAGTAGCATGAAGAAAAACCTGCATCAAGAGAGAATAACAAATATTGTTAAAAACTGAACACTTGAGATAAAAATGCCTTCTTTAAGGACTGTTATTAATTGTAGCCGCAGGAAAAGGGCTACAGCTGGTCACAGATTAATTACATCAGTGTATTAAATACACACTGTTAAAAATAAGATGAGCTGAACTGTTTTCCAGAGATCACAAGGGATTGCTTCATATAAATTACTTTTTTTGCTGCTCATAAGAAAACTAACAAGCTAAGCTTTTTAATTCTTTTGTTCCTGTAGGTGGGCACGCATATGAAGAGGCAGCCGCTTATATCCAGTGCCAGTTTGAAGACTTAAATAAACGAAAGGACACCAAGGAGATCTACACCCACTTCACTTGTGCCACAGACACCAAGAATGTGCAGTTTGTGTTCGATGCTGTCACCGACGTCATCATCAAGATCAACCTGAGGGAGATTGGGCTCTACTAAAGCCTCAGGCCCTGCAGGTCAGCACGCCGACTTTTCATCTGCGGTTTAGAGTTAGACTGTTGCATCACCCCAGAGACAAAAATCAAGTCTATTAAGTGAGTGACTCTTGGGACGACAGTGTCAGCCTGTTGGGTCCACTTTGGTCCAGAGTGGTAGTTTTGCAATAACAATAACTGTGATTATATGATAAAATACAGAAAGATACTTCAGACAGACGTACTTCCAGCTTACAACAGCTGTTATGCCTCTGCGCTGGCGACAGCCAGAGCCGGAGGCGTTTTCAGGTTTCAGGTTTCAGGTCTGTCCGTTCCATTCTCATGGACACAATATCTCAGTAACGCCTTGAAGGACTTCTTCACATTTGGCACAGACAAATTTTCTATTATTATTTATTATATATTATATATATTAAAGATTATACTGATTATCATCACCGTTATAAAATGGAATGAAATGTCCATAGCAACTTATGATTAAACATTTTATGACATTTTTAGGGGCACTGTATTCGCAGTGATGGTGTCGTGTGAGTTTGTTAATTTCCTGTAGCCATAGATATTAATGATCATTTTCCTTTACCCTGCAGGTGTCAGGAGAAATATCAGGACTTCTGGGCTGGTATGTTTCGTCTGCAGAGAGCGAATAGGAAAGTATGTGTTACTAAGGACTGAGTTGTCGGCCGTGCAGCAAGCAGGACCTCAATTCCAATTCCAATCTGGGGACTTGCTACTATGATTCTTTTTGTCTTAATATATTTTATGATGCAGAGCATACTGGGAGGAAGTGATAAGTGGGGGAGGCTTGTGAAGTGATCGCTGTGAGTTCATGTGGAGTCCTGTCATATTTAAGACCTTTGACATCAGAGGGGCTGGCAGGTAAAGCCCCTCTGATGTCTCTGACACATTTATAGTTTGTCTGTCATCTGCACAAGGACCAAAACAGACGACTCATTACTGCATTACACAGTTCCACAGCTGATATGGAAATTCTATTCACTTTTTTGTGTTGCATATTCTCTTAGCTGTACGTCTGTATCACATTGCTTTTATTGAATATTTGCATTTGTAATATTCTATTTTAATTTTGAGCTGCAATTATTTAGTGTTTCCACTTTTGGATGTGTGAGTAGCTTTCATGTATATAACGTTACATTTTGGGTCTGGGATTAGTTAGCAAGAGTCTAATGAACTCAGTAGCAACATTGCTGTCTGCACAGTTATTTTAATTTTAACTAAACCACATTGTGTTAAACAATATTTTTTTTATACTTGAGAAACATCAGTGCAAATCAATTTGTGAAGGGAGATCTTCATTTCTGTTTTTGAATATGACTAATTTTATTCACTCACTGTAGGTCAATGTAGAACTCCTTTTTTTCAAAGTAATTTTTTTATCTTGTGGATTCAGTGAAGAAATATAAACATTTAAAACATAAAAAAGTGGGATAGTTTGATATGGCCAGAGGCTTTATTTGGGTTCTTTGGCTGTAGCCCTCACATTATACTGAGGAAGTCCGTTGCTGATATGCTATGTGCTATGCTTGGGCTGGAGTAGAGCACAGTTCGGGTTAGATCAGTCACTTCCTGCACAGAAAAGTCCTGATCGCAAACTTTCCCGAAGGTTATGAAGGTTGAGAGTTTAAATGTATAGCTCACTTTAAGTTTCTGCAGTTGTACTGGTTCATTTAACGTCATTAAATGATGGCACAAAGCTGTCTGGCCTGTGTTCTGATTACAAGAATAAACCAACACCAAAATCTTGACTACAGGCAACACCAATCAGATGTTATCTACTGTGAAGATTTATAAAGGCTTATGTCTCACCTAAACAGTGCAGAGAAGTTGGTCATGCAAATTGGAAACAGTATTTTTAGACTAAGCCAAAGACTAAGTGTCTTCCAGCTGCTGCACACACCACAGCTCTCCAACATGTCCTTATTGTCTTACCTTGTATGGGTTCTGTGTAAAGTATGAAACTCCATGGGAGTTCATTAATGACAAGAGTGATTACAAAATAACTTTAAACTGTAATTAATCTACAACATCAGAGCAGACAAAAAAAAAAAATGTTTATATTGCCAGTGATATTGTGTGTTTTATCTGCTGTCAACAAATGTCATGAAAAGACCATAACCAACAGTGTATTAGTGTATTAGTGTGTTAGTGTTTGTACTGAAGGTGTAAAACCTTTTAAAACAGGTCACAAATGTGTAGGTTCTTTTTATTTGGAAAGTTTTTAGCGAATGTTACTCAAACAGGAATAAAAAGTGAATTTTGTTTGTTTCCAGCTACAGATTTAGTCCAGTGAGTATTTATGGCAGCAGAACAGTGTATCTAGGATCAAGTCAAAATAAACTACAACAGTGTGGCTCACTGATGTGTTTTTAATAGTTTTTTGACAACAATGGAGCTCTATGACACAGAGGAATAAGCTAAACCAGGCTTTGTCTATACAGGCAATAGTTGGATCAACTCATTGTTGATTTTGCTCTTTCCATGGGGTTTGTTGACACTAACTATTAAGTGAACTTATGAGACTTATCCTTTAAAATTAGCTGGCAGTTCACTCTGTGGTTGAGAATTTTAAAAGCTACTCTCTGGTTCTGAAGCCTCACAGTACACAATCATACTTACTGTGAACAAGGGCAGACTGAAACAATTTGACTCTATCCCAGGCCACCTGGTTCATGTAAAACACCAGACCACTGATTTTGTAGGCTAACCCTATTTGTTGATGTAATGGCTACCAGACTAGTTATAAACTTTACCACTATTTTCATCTGGGAGGATAAATATCCACAGTACAAAACACAAGAATTTGGGCCTGACCAACAAATGTGAATACATTTTCAAATATTAATGTTTTTTTTTAAACCTTTTTTAGCAACTGCTTGTTGTAGCAGCTCCTCTGAATAAGGGGCTAATTAAAATCACATGACTGCTCTCTGGTCTTCACTGTTTGGATAATGATTCTATTCTTTGAGTGACGGCCATTATCAAAAGCTGGCAGTGAGGCCGCACACACCTGTTAGCCTCCGCAGTTCAGCCAGTCAGCCTCGTGCTCAGGTGAGGCGCGTCAGCTCAGTCCTGCCCGCGGTATTATCGCTGGGGAAGTTGACTGTTCGTGGCCACAACGACCCAGGCCACCGGGACATGCGGACGGGCTGTGCAGCACTGCTTGTGACGGTAATACTGCATCTTTTCACGGTTAAAATCTTGATGCACAGACGGACATGCTAATAAACCGCACGAAGAACTAGCTTAATCTGACGAGCTGTGTTTTAACAGAGATACACTTTATGTTAAGGAGTTATTTTTGTCGGCGACAGCCAGAGATGGTTGTTTTCTGTCCGTCCGTCCCATTCTCCTGGAAACGATATTTCAATAAGCTTTGACAGAACTTCTTCAAATTTGGCACAAACATTCACTTGGACTCAAGAACGAACTGATAGACTTTGGTGGTCAAAGGTCAAAGGTCACGGTGACCCCAGAAAACACCTTTTAGCCATTACTCGAGACACTCAGCAATTATGATATAATTTCACATTATTGGTTAATGTTTTACATGACTCTGGATAAATAGGGCTCTAACCTGAAAGTAGTCAGAGTAAATATAGTTTCCCTATTTTGCCCTTAAGTTTGGAGAATACCAAAACCAAGAACATCTGCAACTTTAAATGGGACTAAAAGAAGCTGTACTGCTCACTCAAATCTGCAGTATAGTTCCTCCTGTCAGCTCCATGCACAGTTAACACTCAGTTTTTTGCTTCCTATGAAATCGGTCCATGTGGACATACATGGTCCAAATCCCACGAATCTGTCCCTGCACAATCTTTCAGTAAATCTCAACAGATACATCACTGCTTTAATTTGTTTTGATTTCTCAATAGGTTTATTGTTGATGAACTTCCATACGCTGCCATTTCCCCTCTGACTAGAACAGGGAAATAAAACAACAGAAGTATTGTCCCCAGCAAGCACCAGCCAGGGGCAGTCTGTCAGTGTTGACAGCCCTGTTTCTCTAATTCAATGCACATTATTAACTGAATGACTCTGCGATTCTGCAGAAAAGAAACAGAGACATAAGTGAAGTTAATGCATCTTTATTTCATGCTTCTACTTTTCATAAGAAAGGACAAACTCAGTAGATTTTCATTCCCTTTTCATAATAAAGCATCATTCCTCTAGTGTTTCCTTCTTTCTCTCATTTACTTGCATATAGATTTATCTTTCAAAATATAACGAATCATCTACTCTTATGTACAAAGTTTCTCTACCATGTTTGACCTTCTGAAAATTATTCATCACATTAAAATGTTAAGTGAATTGAATACATTAATACTATTTAGATAAGATACATGTACAATTTGGTTTGTAATCTGGATATACTGCAAGCACTGGGAATATCTGCGATATTTGCTCAGCAACTTTTTACAGTTTAAATATCAAGACCACAGAGACTAGTGTACTCAAAAACAAAAACAAGGTTGCAATGATGCTATTTAAAATATTAATATTTTCCCCCGTTTTTTTTTTAATTGTTTTAATTATTTCACAGAGCTTGGTTTTAATGATAAATATAACTCACAACACAGTAGTCAAAAGGAAGCAATGAGGATCGAACAAGCAACCATTTCATCTTCATACTTTCAAACCAGCAGCTTCTGGTGTTAGATAAATACTGTACTTTAGAAAAACCCAAGAATCTTAGCTGTATGTCCACAATCAACGATGTATAGTGACTTGATAGTTGTTTCAACCCAGCTGGACGTGCACTGTGTTGCAGGGATGTACTGTTGGAGTTGGTGAGGTGCTAGGAGCAGTCAAGGACCAGGACTGGGAGTTGGCGTGGAAGCGATGGCATGAACACAACAAACTGAGGATCCTCTGTGCTCCATCAGTAAACTTCCAGGTTAATGCCAATATTTGAGGGGTTAAGGTAGGAAAGGAAGTTCTGCAGCATAGATGAAAATAAGAAATCAGTCTCAGACATGCCGAAACCACCTTCAATACATAAATGAATATATTATACAGTCTTTATATGAAGATGTTTTGCTACATTCATGACTCCAGGGTTAACTAATCTGCAGGTTGCAAGGTTCAGTGTATTTCTGAAATGAAAAGTTAACTTATTCTGCTGCTTTGGGATTTACTAACTTCAATGACAAATCACTACAGGGGTTGCCTTTTGTGCTTCTCATTATCTTCCTCATCCTCAGCGGTCCCAAAGGGTCTAAATTGTTTGAGTTTGTGTCGCTCATGTTGTGGCCAGAAGTTGTTGCTTGGCAACACCGGTTGGCCACATATGATTTGCTGTATGAGTGTTAAATTGAATTGCCAGGGGTCTGCCTCATCTGGACCCTGTTACTCTGTATCAACAAAGTCCCCAGGAGTGATGTATTGTGGTCACCGCTCACCTCTTTTTATTCTGGAGCTGCTTAGAAAAGACCGCAATCCTTAAGGTTTTCTTTGATGATGATGTCTGTCACAGCGTTGAACACAATCTCGACGTTCTTTGTGTCTGTGGCACAGGTCAAGTGGGAGTAGATTTCTTTGACACCCTTCTTCATGTTCAGTTCCAAGAACTGCAACTTGATGTAGTTGCTGGCGTCGTCGTACGTGTTGGGGCCTGAGGACGAGATGCAAAGGTTCATGAATTTTGTTACAAAGAAAAAACCTGGTCCTTATATCAGTACCTCTGTATATGAAGCACTTTTGTCCGTCGGCTGACATGACGTAAGATTAATATAATTACTTGCGTCACATAATTGAATTAAGGGAACCACCCTGAGGCTCCCACAGTAAGCAGTTTGAATCTTACTTGAGCCATTGCATCTCAATCTTTCATTTTGACTGAGCAGTTTTGGTCACAAGTAAATTTGAATGTGTTGTTTATGTTTGCATCATAGTGACGTTCACTAGTGGGTTTGTTTTTAAGACATAATCCTGTAATCGATAAGATAAGATATTCCTTTAATTAGTCCCACAGTGGGGAGATTTGACAGTACAAAGAAAGAAAAAACTGCAAAATGTCAGTACCAAGGACTTAAAAAAAGATAAATAATATGTTCAATATAAATAATGTAATAATATGTACAATAACCTGGTTTAATCAGAACCTGACCTCCGTGTGGTCATTCCCTGCGTGTAGCCTGAGATTCCTACAGTGTGCAGCAGGTTTAACTCCTGTTGGTCTTACCATCATAGTCTGGGAAGCAGATACTCAGATGGACTTTCTTAATCTTCTCTTCAAAGAGATCCTTCTTGTTGAGGAAAAGCACGATGGAGGTCAGTGCAAAGAATCTGTGGTTGCAGATACTGTTGAATAGATGGAGGGACTCGTGCATGCGGTTCTGACAAGGACAGAAATGAACATGGTGAGCTTCTAGCTGACAAGTCTTTAAAAAAAAAAAAAAAAAAAATCATGATCAGATAGTTGGGTCCCAACTCACCACTTCGTCGTCCTCTACGAGCACCATGTCGTATGCACTGAGAGCTCCGCAGAAGATGATGCAGGTCACACCCTCAAAACAATGGATCCACTTCTTCCTCTCTGACCTCTGGCCACCCACGTCAAACATCCTGTTCACCCCAGAAAGTCAGAACAAAGTCAGAACAAGTTCAGCCAGGCAGCGTCCCCCGGGTGTCATGGTGCTGTAAGGTTCGGTTAGTTTTTTTTTTTTTACTGGTATCAGACTTTTGTTTAGTGTCTACCTGTGACTCACCTGAAATGCAGCTCTTTGCAGGAGAACTGTTCTTCAATGATACCAGTTGTTTTGACTCGAGATCGCAGCACGTCCTGCTCAGTGGGGAGGTAATCAGGCTTGCAGATTCTGTCCATTTCATTGAGGTAGCTGAAGATGGCAGAACAAACAGCACACCAATCAGACTTCAGATGTGACATCCTCTTTATGTACAAACACTAAGCTAGCTGCCTCTTTAGTTTGACATGTAACCCCGCCATTGCATCAGTTCCAGCAGTAGACGTGGACTCACTAGCCAGCAGAGTCGTTCAGTTGGTACTCAGCAGCTCTATCAAAGCCGGCCTGCACACCAGAGTCTTTCCACAGTTTCTGGATGACGTCAGCCAACTCAGTGGGCATTGTGCCTTCCTCAATGGAGTCTGACAAGTTCTGCAGCTTCTGTGCATCTTCCTGTGGTTTTCATGCAAACAGAGCAAAGGTCCATCAGATTACAGCGTGATTTTATGTTGTGAATATTAATCATTCAACAAGTTAATCATGTCTGATGTTCAGCTTTAAGTGTAACATGAGACCTGTCCAGTGGCTGAGCCAAAGCCAACGCCCAGCATCTCCATGCCTCTGATGATAGCCAGAGCAGACTGCAGGATGTTGCCGTAGATGATCGCTCTGAACTCCAACTGTTCCTCTTTTGTGTAACCACCTTGATGCAGAATCCTGTGCACAAGTAGAAGGGCAGAGGGAAAAGAGTTTCAGTTTCGGGAAAAAGCTTTGTCAAACTTTGTTGCATTAGTCCTCTCCTAGGCTGAGCTGGTGGGCATTTTTTATTTAGAATACAGATTGCCCTTCATGTAAAAAGTCTTGGTCATACACTGTAGAAAATGACCTGGATATCCAGTGGCTCTGGGGCTCACAGTGCCACCATGTGGTGTGTTTCTGACCTCACTCAGCTCCTATTGCCGGAGTGAAACTAACTGCACAAAACAAGTGCTGACAAATCATTGTAAGCGGATGTTTGCACTGTTGACCTTTTGTAAAAGGCATCACCGCAAGTGAACAGACAGAGATGAGCAAGGCTTTGGCCTGCTGGCTTTACGTCTGACCAATGAGATTAAACGACCCTTAATCTGCACTGTGATTCCTCAGCGGTGACATGGTGTGTGGATGACACAAAATACGTATTTTATCAGCCGTTTGAATACTTACTTCATTTGTTTTACAATGGTGCTTTTCCCTGACTCACCAGCACCTGGAAGAGAAGGCAAAGTTTAGCACCAACACTGTACCTGCTGTGTTTCTCTGTCATGCCATCGAGTAAAGACACATTGTGGTTACAGGCAGCCAAAGAATGTGCTTTGATGATACAAACAATTTAAAGGAGCAGTCTGGCCAAAATAGAAAATAATAGTCTTTCATTTGACTCAGAGTTGCATAGTTTCTTTTTTTCTGTGCTTTTGAGATTTTTTGCCTTCACCACAAGAGAACAAAATCACATTTGGTTTGTGCAACACAAAGGGCCAAAGAGCTGCAACAGAACAACTCATCAGTAACATCATGACAAAGCTATTCAACAAAATCCACCGTAAAGCAACTGTCCATGCATCTCCATGCAAATGGATGTGTGTCAGCGTAAGACTTCCTGTTTCCTGTCCTGGCCAAATCTAAATGGACATAAAATATCAATTGTGGCAAAGAGACACAAAAAGACAGAAAACAGACAAAATATATGTGAGAGAGTGAGATGTGCAGCAGATGTCAGCAGCTACAGTCCAGCAGACGTGTTGTCTGTGGAGGTGGAGAGGACAGATTCAAATAACATGCACATTCATTTCTGTTAATAAGCCACAGTTTCAGCTGGTCGTGAAACGATGGTGTTCATGAAGTTCTCTGAAGTGTTATGGTTCCTGGTTTACTGTGAAGCCTTGTGTTACTTCTTTAGAGGACACTAAACTGGCTCAAGAAGAACAACAAACGCTAACAAAACTATGTTTATTATTGCTGAGCAACAAAGTTTTCAAATTCAGTTTTCTGTAAATGATGTCAGATGATTTACATTTTTTTTTAATACACAAATTCCACAAATGAGCTCCAGTGTTTTTGGTAGACATCTCCAACCTTTGGTGAATCACAATCCAGATAGGAGGAGAAACATGTTTTATTTTTAGGGGAACAGCTCTTCTGAATGAAATTACAATTGTTCAGATATATGTGTATATGTAATGTGGATCGTCCTTAAATGTACAGTTGAGGTGACACAATTGGATGTTCTGGCTAAAGAAAAGCTCGCAGGCAGATCAGGCTCTGTGCAGCACTGTAAGCTAACTGAGGCCAGAAGGAATTTATCACGTCACAGAGCAACCAAAGCTGATGTCCTGCTCACTGGAGCTACATTAAGCTCCAGCCTTAGACTTACTGCTGAGCATTTAAAGACTTCAAGCCGTCACTCATGTGGCCCCGTCCAACCCTCTCAGCAGTCATTAGTAAGTCATTAACAGGTTTGTTTTCCTAATTTGTGATGAGGTAGTGAAGGTGGTATCGTGCCTGTTTTAAAATTGGTTTCCCTCAGCTGTGACGATGAAAGGAAGAGCGCCTTCATCCCCTCTGAGAGTTACTCTTTCACCCAGTGCTCATTAGCGAGTGGGTCTTTAGCCTTTGCAGTGACATTAAATCTGGGTTTTAAAGGCGAGCCCTATATCCGTGTTTATCCTGCACAGGATACAGGAGATACTGTAGAAGTTACATCATATTTAAAAATATTTGATGAACTTTTATACAGGTGGTTTTATAGGCTAACCTTCTGAGTTATTTTAGGTGAGTGAGCATTTAGTAACATTGAGTGTAATCACATTTATTTCACTTTAGCACATATTTTATGCTGATATTTGATATTTAGCTCCTCTTTTACTCTATATTCACATAATATTTGTACAGCATGAGCAGCTCTGCAAACATAAACTCTGACAGGAATAAATAAGACTTTGATGACTTGTTATGGAGCTCTCAAGAGCAAGGAAAAATGCCTACCTATGAAAATAAGGAATTTAACTCACTGAGATGGTGCATTTTGCAGACAGAACCAATTTTTCATTTATAATATGCAAACAGCAGCAAAAAATATTATTTGAACCATCTCAGGTAACACAGTGAGAACAGTGAAGGACTGCACTTTTTCACTTGTGATCTAATTGTCAGATTCCATAGAGACGTAAGGGGGAGACTCGCAGGCCAGCAGTTGTGTATACATTTAGGCCTCTCTGCTATATTTTTCTTCAAGGAGAGCTGTTTGCATATTGAATAAATATTCTGGGAAGTGTGACACTTATGAAGAGACGTTGAATGTTTTCACACCTGCGCACACGGAGCAAACCACTAAAACCAGCTGCAAACATGTTGCTTTCACATAAGCACCTGCAGATTATTTTTTTCACTGTTTCCTTCAGAGCCCCCAAGATGGCGCTCTTCTTGTTTATTTACTGATTCACTTTGATTTGATTTGATTCACTAGTTACTGCTGGAGGATCAACTCTGTAAATCTAATGGAAGTAGATATGACGTCTGTGAATAGTGTTTTAGACACTAGTTTCATAGATCAGAATTTCAAAATTCAATAAGTGCTTTTATAAGCTGCAGTCATTTATGTTTTTTGTAGTAAACAGTTATATGCATTAAATACTTGATTTACATCCATCACCAGTGCAACAGCACGGATTGATTATTTACATACAAACTTATTTTCTTGTTTTTCCTGGATTTTCATCTGACAATAATTTTCTGTTTTCTCATTTCTCTTTATGTTTATAACGACACAAATCTGACTCTTACATAAATTCAACACTCACTTTTAATTCTCTTTGTTTAACATAGTCTCCTGGAGTCTCATCAAAATGTCCACTGTTCTGTGATAATAAAACACATTTTATAGTTTATGCGCACGTTGAGGGATCAACAAAGACCTCACCAAGTGGATCTGCACTAAACCAGTTAGCTAATCGGATTGACATATCACTGCTGTGCTGTGATTCATTTAGACCAAAGGTTATGATCTTTTAAGCACAGGTGTCCTTCCATTAGAATTGAAAAGTAACTCTTAATTTTAAAACGCGGCCAAGAAAATATCGGTACATCTTGTCACTATTTTTTTTTTTTTCAAATTTAGTATATTTGTCACATATTAAAAACAAGTCTCCACTGCCTTTATGTTTGCAGCCTTTGAGTACCTTTTTAAGTTTGGCAGTTTTAGAAATAATAAAAACACAACCTCAAGCTAAACAAGCTCACGTCTGTGCAGTATAAATATTGTGCACAAGTCCTTCACATGAAAGTCTCCTACTAAAGTTCAGCTTTTAGCACACTTTGCAGATTAGGAAAATAATAATTATAATGTTCTATATTGTAAACATATTCTCACAAAATATTCCGTTATCTCCATCTCAGATTTGTGTAACTGCTCAACCTGCCAACGTGTCTCGTAGCGCTCCCTCTGCTCTCTATCTCACTAATGCCCTTTGAGTTTTGCACAAGCTTAAACAGTCCTCCCATGTTTCTAATGAACTAATGCAGGTTTCATCCAGAAACAAATCATCTGCTCAGCCTGTAAATCCTGTGAGCATGCCATATCTTAAATCTAACTAAGGAGTGAGCAGATGTTCCAGAGCAGCTGAACACCACTTCACATGGCTTATATCCAAGATTTAAGGAGCATGTAGCAAATGAGCCACTAAACCCAGAATGAGACATGCATCCATTACCTGAGGATTACAAGGTTATTCTTTTTTTTTTCCAAGTTGGTAAAGATTTGTAACATAAATTAACTCTCATCCTGAAAGCAGTTGCTCACATTTCAGGGAGCAATGAAAGGTGATGCCCTTCCCTAGATATGAGTCATGTTTTTTTACCTGTGCATCTTAACCATCAGTTACACTTGTTGACTGTTGGCAGACGTCAAAATTCCTGTTCTTATTTGCAGACCTGAACCTCCACAGAAGGTTTTGTTCAGTCAGAGTTTGTTCAGTAGAGTTTGCAAACTACTGAATCTTTTCAAAGTAAAACCTGTCACTCTGAGCTCTTTGCATCAAATTTGGCGCAACAAGAATATTCACAAGTCTACTTACCAAGCAATAATAGCTTGACAGTTTTAGAGTCCTTATCAGCATCTTCTTGGAGTTGTTTTTCCAACTCCTTAGACTTTTTGTCCTCGGCGCTTGCTCCCGCACCCATGCTTTCTTCCTCCGCAAACTCAAGATCCTCAAGGATGGAAATTTTGACGGTTCTCTGTGGGTAGCCGCTGAGAATCTGTGTCCAGCACTAATCGTGCTGAAAGGAGATTTCCGAGCGGAAGGGGATTGGGAGGGAGGTGCTTGAGCCTTCCTGTCTATGTTGGCCTCTTTCGATTAGATGATCAGATGGGAACCTCTCAAGGATCAAATCAATGCAGCAGCTCTGTTAAAGAGCCACACTTTAATTCCCTCTGCTTAAATCCCTGACTTAGGAGGTGCCTCTTCCTGATTGGCCAGCCAATCCAATTAGTGTAACAAGGGCAATAGTGAATGATGTAAAGAAAAGGAGAAAATAAACACACTCACAAACGTGGGCACAGTGAGAGTCGTTGATATCAATCGCTTTTCCATTTGGAATTAATTGATAGGATTTGGCTGTGTGTATGCATATACAGAAAATGTGTGTATTGGTGTACATAGTATCCACGCTAGTGTGTGTGTGTGTGTGTGTGTGTGTGTGTAAATATATACAGGCACTGTATATATATATGTGCAGTGCATGGAATCAAAACTTTGTCCATTTTAATACATCTGTGGTTTGGGCTCAGGAGCTGCCGCTCTGTTTGCTGCCTATTGGACTCTTGACTTCAGTGTCAGTCACATGGACGAAGCATGGAGGGAGGAATTAAGGTCTCATAAACTTCTTATAGTTAAGACGTTTAAATCCCAGGTGGTGTGTTGCCTGCTAAATAAAGCAACTGTCACTGCACTGCAGTGTGCAGCGGGGGGTCTCAGTGATGACATGACCTAAATGTGTTTCTCAAGTTGCATATCTTGGAGGAGTTTGAAAACCTGATGTGAAAAATATTCCTGTTTTCAGTCAGACTAGGTATAATGACATGAAGCATGTTGTTGCAGGATTGGACAACATGGTTGATGGGTGGCGGTCAGTGGGCCTTGTGTCCAGGACGTTCCTGCCCTGCATGTTGGAGGACTTAAACTGAGATTCGACTGTATCTGATGTTGCTATTTCAGTCAGAATGCAGCTTACTGCTCTATATTTTAGGAAAGGAACTGCGCCAGCGTCTTTACAAAGTGCAGTTTGGTTCAGTTTAGAAACTTTAATGTCCAAAAAAAGGATTTGCATTTTCTGCATTTGGAGCATCACTTTCAGGTGGTTTTCATGCAACGTAGTAATTAGGCTTTGTGATATTACATTGTTTGTGTATTTATTGCATTGCAGATGCATGAGGACATGACTGATCTTTTGTGGTTACTGAACATTTACAGTAATTCAAAAACATTTTATTTCAGGGACGAGTTTTACGTATTTTAGGAGAAAAATGTGTTAAATACTCAGCCTGGTTAATTGTTGTTGCAAGCTTTATTTCAGTAATAATCCTGAATGATACCAAACTCTGATACCAGTTCCTCTTGAAGTCTGCTACATGATTTCAGTAAAGTTCAGAATAAGATATTTCAGCCTGGTCGGTAGTGTTGGTCCAGTCTTCATTTTATTCACAGATTACACTAATGTTGGTCAGACTGTTTCCCCAAAATAAAGACTGACTCATTTTAAGACCAAAACATCAGACGCCTTACCCCCAGGCTAACTCAGGTCTTCGTCCAATGTTACCATGGAAACAATCAATGACACCTGCGCTGACCAATAGCACCCAGAAACAAAAAACAGGAAAGCATGGCTCATAATTTGTGGTTTTTGTTTTTGTCTTTGTGAAACCGGCTCCAGTAGATTAAAGGGACAGGACTTTAAAATAACAATGTATGCTTTATTTCTACAAGTGCTCTGTTGCCTACAGGTTTAGCTTCACCTTGAAAATAGGCACATGAGCTTGATACAGAGATAAATGTCAACTCATGATGCTCCAGTCTAGTTTCTTCCAGCAAAATATCCTCATGTTTTTATAGAGTGAGACTAGTACGGCTAATGGTACATCTACATGTGAGCATAAATTGCTAAAAAAAATAGGCTGTGGAAATGCAGATGACATCTGGGATAGTTTTAAACCTGTATCATGGTGTACGATGTGACTTCAACACAATGTGATTTTATTTAAACTACGACAAGTCTTTATAGTTTCAACATGTGGAATTGTGTTGTGTGAGTTTATGGCTCCAAGCATGTTGACATAGAAGTACCTGCTGATGATGATATGAATCAGTGTAATTGTGTCATGTGTCATGGTGATTGTGGTGGAGGTTCGGTCGCTGCCTCACGTCCAAATGAAGCAGGTGTGTTTGTTGTGTGTTCATCTCGAGCAGTACATCAGTGGTGGTGTAGTGGTACAGGGTCTTCACCCAGCAGCTGTGGGACCGCACAGTCATCTACACCCATAATTCTTTTTCCTCAAATAAAAATCTTGTAAATACAGACCATTTAACATTTAAAGTTTTTTGTAAACGTTGTATAATGGTACAGTCTCTGTGAGTGTGTTGTGGATGGAACAGGTTAAACAGAACTTGGATCTGCCCTTCAACCAGCCAGACAGTCCAAGATCATGTTAGTGACGTCAGGGTCAAATAGGCTCAGCGGGAAGCTAAAGGATTGACAGACTGGAACCTCTGAGGAAGAAAAAGTGTGACACGTGGATGATGGTGAAAATCGGGGGGGGGGCTATTTTAAGGAAGTTTAACACAGGCATGATTAAATTAAAAAATTAAACAGCCTAACAAACTTAAAAAATTAAAGAGGAACTCTAATCATGAACTTGGCTTATTAGTCATGTATACTACACCTACAATCAATGCATCAAAAAAAAATCATCACTTTCGCTTTCATACTGCCTCATAGCACCGAGTCAGAGCCCAGTTCTGTCCTGAGATATCACAATCAAGTCACTCTGCCTACATGTGGTGCTAATGGCCTGGGGCAGAGGGCTCCAGGTCTAAATCCCAATGCACTTCCAAGCAGGCTAATCACAGCAGCACATCTAGCCATGGCAGCCAATCCCATTAGGGCGTGGATGGCGTAGCCCCGCTTTGTGCTCAGCTCCTGCGTCTCTGATCTGTTGACGAGATTAACCACAGAGCCTCAGATCAGCCCGAGAGGCAGGGGCTTAGCATGTCATCTTTTTGGGTGATGGGTGCAGTGGAGAGCAGGAGACCGAACGTGGACGACTCACGTTTATACATAATGGTGTAGAAAGGATGAACAAAAATACAGCTTTACTTTACTACTACATTATTTTGTCAAGATGGAGGCTCACTTATGCTTCATCAGCAACATCAGCTAAACACCAGCTGTTTTCGACCAGTCAGCAGTTGTTTATGAGTCATGAATACACTAGATGGGGCTTTATACACAAGATCCTGCTTTCATTTCAGTCTTGTAGCAAATCTTTGCACAAACGTGCAAACAAACCATGACAGGAGCGAACTAAGGTCATTTGTGTTTGATAGATAAAGATGAATCGTCTGGACTTTCTTGAGTGTGATGTGTGGTGGTGTGTAGCTCTAAATCCTCCACAGACTCAGTTACAGCAGCTTCCCACTCACTGATTAGCTCATGTGCTTTAGGCTGCAAGCTTTTCCACATGTCTGCAAAATAAATAAAGTGTCCTCCCACCTATGACGCATTGGGGAACCTTGGTAACACCATACTGCAGCGTTTACACACAAGATGTTGTGATACCTGCTGTTAATCCTCTTACACAAAACATCTTGTAACTCCATCACACATCTACCATTATCTAATTATAAACAATGACTTTTATATAAAAAAAAAAAAATCCTTCCTTATATTTCTGATGCATTGATTTATCTACTAATCTGTGTATCAGTCGATTCCAAATATGTATCACCCACTTTGGATATAGTCAACGCAAATAATCAATTTATATGTGCACGTAAAATGTGAACTGTGTAAATATAACCTTCCCTGAAAGACAACAGATAAATGGTTGATTTTGAGCATTTTTAATTCTAGTTTTCTGTGATTTTCTTTCAGTTATGCATCATATGTGGCAACAGAGACTTTTCTATTACATTATCTATCTTTATTTGGAGTGAATTCCCTCGGGATTCCTGAGCTAAAATCAGGGGATAAAATCCAAAATGTAAGAAGAATTGGGATCTGAAAAAAAAATACAAATAAAGAAAAACCACTTGTCTTTAAGCAGTTAAAAATAGATTTATACTCTTTTACCTTATTTATGTAAAACTAAATCTTAAGCTTTTGTTTGTATTATTTCTGGGTGAAAATCAAGGGACAAAAGTCAAAAATTAAGAAGAATGGCGATGAGACAAATTGCTGATATTGGGGAATAAAGAAACCAGAAACTAAAAGTTTGCCATAAAAGGAAAATGAAAAGCTGAAGATACACACATTTATTTATGTGCGATTTTTGTGTGTGTGTTATTCAGCATAAACTGGTGGCGTCAGATCACACCTTCCAAATGTCAAATCCTCACTTGAACTTTCCATCATGTTTCTTTTTTTTCATCTCCCTGTGTTCCTCCATGGTCCTCCCACAAGCCCGTGTGTGTGTGTGTGTGTGTGTGTGTGTGTGTGTGTGTGTGTGTGTGTCCTGTGCTGACCTGACTTATATGAGGTGTCCACCCCCACCGTGAATGTAAAAGCAAGATAATCTGAATTGTCTCCTGATACTCTCGTCAGTGGCTGCTTGTATACATGTGTCGCATAGTTTTCTGCAGTTGACGAAGGATTAACCACAAACAGATTAACTTTAGAGTCAGTGAGTATAAAAAACTTCAGGTGAATTTATTCATGGATACAGAACGTCACGTTCCAAGTTTCCATTCATCTGTTTAGTCCTCCATTACCCGTCTGATACAGCAGCGGTTTACTCATCCTTAGCTGTCTGCGGCCACAGCACCTGTTCTGTTCACCTGCACATCCGTCTCCCATCTGCTCCAAAAATCTCCTCAGGGAGGAGACGCTGTCACTCGCCATCAGCGTCAGCGCTCCTGCAAAACACCACCACCTGCCTCACTCTCACTGACCATGCTTTTCATTTTAACAAACATTAGACTGGTACATCTGTTTGTCTTGTTGAATGGAGGTTCCACATATCCACAGTTTGTGCCTCTCTTTTGTTATCATGACATTTGAATCTCAGAGCAGAGCATCTGATTTTCAGCCAGTGTTTGAAGGTAATGAATGAATAATGGTTTGAATATGGAGGAATGCATTTAAGACATTTGCACAGATTGTATGACTATAAATAAACCAAAACCAAACCAAATATTATATGGCTTAGATTGTCCCACTATAGGTTTGCATGTGGGGAGAGTGTTTAATGTTTCAAGGGATTCACAAAGCTGACATGAACAATATTCTCAGAGAAAATACTTAAGTCCTTGAATGTGTTTGGGACACAAGTAGTGACATTATTTATCACTATATTATAGTGACAAGGATTGTTTAGAGTCAGGCTTTTAGCTGGAGAAACATTTTTCCATCTCCTGTTAAGACTTTGGAACCGCACTGTCTTTCACTTTACTATAAAACCCTTTTCCTTGTCGTTCTGGTTCTGACCATTTGAGACACAGTCACAGCATCACTCATTACTCCATATGCTATGACTTCCTTGAACACTTTGCAGGTTAATCTTTGCTGTTCGTTATTGCGTTATTGTGTCCCGCCCATGTAGACACTAATGACATAGTTGCAGTGGTGAAGCGTGTGTCAGAATAGATTCTTCCTGTAACCCTGATTTCATGGTTGGGAGCGTTCTCCAGTCTCTCTGGGCTGTGGGTGACAAGCGGGCTACAATTTTCTTTAAACTGTCTTCTTTAATCACCAACAACACGGCAGGACAGTTGACCCAACTTTATTCTGCTCTCTTACCAAGATGTGCAACTCATAGACTGTCACACTCACACCTGTCCCCCTGAAACAATGGCAGGTGGGAACCAAAAGTGCTCCACACTAAAGGGGTTGTAAATAACCAACTTAAATGTTACACTTACAAATTATATATATGAAATAATAAGGTACTGCAAGTGATAATGAAATCATATAATAAACGCAATGAAGTCATATTAACTAATGATATAATAAACTCAAATAATATTGCACCACTTAATATACAGCACAAATTAATATGGTAAACTTATAATTAAAATAATGTAAATGTGTACAATAATTAAGGTTACATTACATTACACTGCAAACAAAACTGTCCAAAGCTCAACAAATAAGAATGCTAAAAAAAGAAAAAAGTTCCTTTCTGAAAAACAGCAAATCATCCACCATCATCACTTAATGAACAACAAACCACAGTAAATAACATCACATCACAAAGTCCTTTCTCTTCTGGGGGACCTTTAAAGCTGCCTGTTTCTATAGCTCACTGCAATGTGCAGGAACATAACTGCACACAGATCTCTGACTGAAGTCTGCTTCACATGGACACTGTTTGTATTGTTTTACTATAACCTGTTTTTAAAAATGAAAAATAAATTAATTTATGCAGTGTACCCTACAGTACACACTCTGTGCTCTTACAATGTTTTTTATAGGGTTTGTTTATCGTTGATGTAAACATGTTTATTTACCTCTGTTAGCTTTATGCCGCCATCTTCATGATGTCACTGAAGGGCTTATCAGTGAGATTTACAGGCTGCAGTGTGTTGCCGTGCTGCAGTCACTTTCACTACTTCCCCAATATTACCACAAGAGGGCGTCGGCTGCACAGTGTACACACCTCTGCCAGGGCCACCTGTTTACAACCAGTTTATCATTTTACATATTCAAAAGTTGAGGGTGGCACACGGTACGTGCTCCTTCTACTGTAGCCGGCCCAACCAAAGAAAACATTTCATGACAATCTATTAGATTGATTTATTTCAGGAGCCTAATTCCTGGTTCATGAGGAGGGACGTTCAGGCTCTTGATGATAAATCACATCCATTCTGCAGAAACTGAACAAAGCAATGTCTCCATCAGCTGCAGCAACGCGGCTCACAGTCATCCAGAGTACCCGTTTTCCCGATGGATAAATTGACTTGTGTTTTTTGTTGTTGTGCTCTGTTGGTACTGTCTCAATAAACGTCAGATGAGGAGGAGAGGTCATTGTAGTTCTAGTGATCAAAGTTTCACAAAGACTGTGATTGCTACCTAAGTCACAAAAAGATGGTAATAACATACATTTATGGAACCACATGAACAGATATCCTCCATCATTTAAATGAATTCAGACAATTATTAAGACCAAGAGTGTTTATGGGGCATGTCAGAAAAAGCAGGCTCTCCTTTAACCTTTTAAAGCCTGCTGGTTTAAACCTGATTTTCAACCATTTGCATATGTACATATAATAAGCTTATAACAGAAGAACTGTAAGGCCAAAATTCACGTATGAGACCTCATTTGAAAGGTAACGTATTGTAGTTTCTGAAAATGTGCTTGTTTTGCATGTGACTCCAATCCAACCTAAACTACATCAGCTCATACATGTTTTTTCTGTTTTTTTTCAGTCCTCGCCTGTAAAAGAAAAAAAAAGTCATATTTGATAACTACCAACAGGATATACTTTATACAAGAACAATGAAAAGCTCCAAATTACTTCTACATCTTGTCAAAAGCTCCTCTGTGAAGCTTCGAGGCTTCTAGGCCTAATAGTTTAGTTTAGGAAGTTTTGACTTAATACTGAACATTGCAAAATAAAACCAATGCCTCTTAATCTGTGCCTCAGTAACATATCTTTAAATATAAGGTAGCTATCAAAAGTGCCGGACAGATTTTTTTTTTTTTTAAATGATCTACTGGAAAGATATGTCAGAAAATAGTTTTTCCTTTCACTAGTGTCCGCCACTGATCATTCAGAGGTCAGGGTCAACTACACATCAGGTGTAAACAGTGGTTTAAAGGATGACCTTGCATTTAAAGGCATCTATGGTCAACATGCCTCCCTGCTTGAATCGCAAACACCACACAAACATTTAATTCTGTAAATGCAAAAAGTGACATTTTACAACTGCACCTGGCACTGAAAGTATTTGATTGGTTACTTGAGTTAACATCTGTTTCGGACACCGCAACACTGCATGAGGGCTGCTCCTCTCCATGATCTCACCTCGCTCAAATAGAGTTAGCATATCTGCACTTACCGAGGTGGCCCAGCAGCATTTTGATAAATGGCACATGAATGTAATATTATGACTTGATTACAATTTAATGAAATGTTATATTCTATTGTGTGTTATAAACCATTTATTAAATGTTTACATACAGCTAATAAATGCTAGATGTAGAGATATTTTAGTGTTTTTGTATTTAAACTTTTTAGTTAATGCAATAGACTATTAGATGGAGATTATTATTATTATTATTATTATTATTACGTAACCACAACTTCTCTCCCCTCTGGTTTGCCCACACAGATTTGTGGTTGTCATGGCAACAGCAGAACTGTGCACTGCTGCTGCTGCTGTGTGTTTTGCACCCTGTGTGTACGTGTGTTTTTGTGTGTTTTGCATGTGTGTTTGTGCGTGGCACGAGCCTCTCCATACCCCCCCCCCCATACCTCCATCAGCGCTGCAGCTCAGGCACGGGAGCCTTTGGGTGGGGGCGGGGCTTGTTTCGCTGCAGAGGGATGCTCTGCAGCCCCATGCTGGACCAACCACTCTGGAAATCCCTGCTCACAGGCACGTAGCACACACACACACATATACACACATATATACACACATACACAGATTTACGCTGACTGCAATCAAACCCCCTCAAGCTCCGGTCATCTGTGCTACATCCTCCCTCTCCTTTCTGTCATTTATCTTCTCTTTTCTCCTCCTCCTCCTCCTCCTCCTCTCTCACTCTGTCCCTCTCCAACGCTCTGTCGTCTGCAGCTCTGACTCACTCAGCTCTCCTTGACCCATCTGAGCCAAGCTGAACCACACAACCTGGGAACATGTCCTCCAACCTGCCCCCTGGGACCACAGCCGGGGCTGCCGGAGCCAAAAACAAGCCCCTCTCCCCCTTCAGGAAGCGGGGCAGCCTGCAGTACACAGCCAGCACAGGTGAGTGGAGGGAGACGGTTTGAGTGTAACAGGAGGAAGAATCTCACATGAACTGAGCCTGGGGCAGTAAAGCTGTGGAATGTGCATCTTTAACTGAATTGTGACTTTTTGAACTATGTCATATTTTGAGTGATTTCATATTTCACTCCTGAGAAGAGAAGACATGGGGTGCAGCACTTTTTGTCTGCGAGTAGTTTGGGGAAATGCAAACCTGTTGATTAAGGAGGTGCAGCAGAGGATGCGCTCAGTGGATGATTTCAACATTCATACCCTCCAGTTTCATGTCAGTGTGCCAGCTTCGGGCTTTTCCTTTCATCCTTCGTTCTCAGGCTTATTTTTTGGAAAATACAAACTGTACGTTCTCGAGCATCAGCCAGATCCTCCAAGCCAAAAGATTAGCCGGAGCTGTATGAAACCATTTTCATGCTGCCGAAATGTTGCAAAACTCATATTTCATCGGTTGTCATGTTGTAACTTAAAGGATTATATGCTCTTCCATGAGACGGTGATCCTTTGGCTTGTGACAGTTTTTTAAAACATGTTGCATATGGTGAAAAAAAAATGCAAGCTCAACCTAAAACATCAGTTTTTATTGTGTACTATATAGAGACTTTTCTCTGGACGACAGAGATGTGTTGCTTAGATAAATATGATGAATATGATTATGATGGTGTTTTCCACTCAGCCCGATAGCAGTACGTGGCCTGGAGAGAATAATATGTAGGTTGGTACCTCAGGACTTGATCCCCCGCTGAATGAAAGGATTAGCTTCCTCTCTGATGTATGCACTCACTGATCAGCCTTTCATCCAAACTACAAAGAGTGTAGAATGACCATAGGACAGAATACCAGCCATTTAAACCCCCCTCCCTCTGTTCATTCACTATCATCTCTCAATCCAAAAACATTTTCTCTGAAATGTAAAAAAGGGCTCACTCAGGCGAGATTAATATCATGCACACGACCGTCAGTGTCTTCACATCATGTTATTGGTTACAAATTTCTCTGTGAGACATATTCAGTCTGTGAGGATTAGCTTTTATTAAGCAAGACAAAAAAAAGGAAATGTGGTGAGATGATTTCCCTTGTTCCCACCGCACGTTCTGTCCTTTAAGATGTTCCAGACCTGAATGTTAATATCCTGAAACAAAGCTGAATGAGAAAGACGTGACCCTTGATTCTTGACATCTCGAAGTTGTTGATATAATCTCCACCTAATGGTGAATTTTAAAAATATTAGAATTAAATAATGCATGCACAACATTGTCCTAAAAATAGACTGTATCTTTGTAGACACCCATGTCATGTTACAACCCTGGACACAACAGTGACACGACAGTGACACGACAGTGACATGACTGTGACGTTGCAGTGGCTGCCAAGATAGTCAGAGATTGATTTTTCACCCCGACAACACCAGCTGGAAGTCTGAGTGATGCACTAACCCTCTGCCTCCAGTCAAGATGTTCTCTGTGATTACCCTCATTTACGGCTCGTAGCTCGACAGCGGCTATTACCGAAATTGCTCTTGAGTCTCAGACTGGGATTAATAAATAGTTAAGATTTCATAGGCTTTTACTTGTTTTTTGTCTTTTCTTTTATTGTAGATATAAAGGAAATGCACACTATGTGCAGATTCTGTTCTGATGCCTCCAGGATTTGATTAGAAAGTCTCTGCAGAAGCACATTAAGATAATATTCATGTTTTATGTTGTTAAAGCGTCCAGGGAACCATCTGAGTAAGCAAAGATGACATTTAGGTGACTCATCTTCTTTTGTTTTTTCGAGAGGGCACTCGTTTAGTTTGGGGCAGATTGCACAGTACTGTCGGTGTAAATGATAGTAAGTATGTGCAGTGAAAACAGGCTGCAGATGCAGTATCATTTGATTGTATTGGGGTTATTTAAATGATTGCTAGTGTCATGTCTTTAAATGCTTAATGCATCTTTAGTAAAGTGATTGCTATTCCTGTTTCTGCTGCATTAGCTCATAAACGGATCATCAATAAATTATAGACTGTCTGACACTCATTTCACTAGTGTGATTAACGATTGTCCGAATTGACACTTAGCATGCTGGAGGAGCTTTAGCTTAATAGATTGTTTTAATAAGAACCCTGAACTTTCTACCTAATGTAATAAGATCTCTGCGGATCAATCAGCACAGCAGAGCAAAGCAGATGTGGAGGGCTGCAGCAGGATCTAATCAGTACTGAATGACTTTGAATTATTCACAGCTCAGCTTTCTTTAAAGGTTATGGACCCCATACACATTATATACTGCTGCATGTCCTCCACACAGCTTTTTGCTTGCTCGTGCAGTTGTTGTGTGAAGAGCTGAGGCATGGCGTTGTCCATATTTAGCACATTATTGCAGGGAGTGCGGAGTGAACGCAGCAGAGAGGGACTATGGGTGAATCACTTCTCCGCCTGTGAAAAGGGTAGCTCTGAGATTAGAGCACCACCCACTCACCAGTTAGTCTATTCTGTGACTCCCAGTGTTTTACACTTGTTGTTCCACTTAAATAAACTCAAATGAGAAGAACCTCATGTAGCAGCAGATGTAAGGGACTTAAACAGACATTGTTATATAGATTAATAGCATTAACACAAACACAGGAAATATTAAGATACTAATTTTCAAACAAATTTAGAAAGTGCTTTACAGAAGTAAAACAGATGAAAACAATGGAATTCTAACTACTCACAAGAGCACATAAAATACATGACAGATCTGTCGTTTACAAGAGTAAAATACTTGTATTTTTTCAAAATACAGTGCATCATATTTTTTTAAACTTGAGTTTTTGTATAATTTCTCCCATCAAATACAGGTGGAAGAAGAATTAACGTACTTAACTTAAGTAAAAGTGACAATACCACAGTGTAGAAATTCTCCATTACAAGTAAAGATCATGCATTTATAACTCTTCAGTAAAAGGTTGATGTTGGACCTCTAAACACACTGTACATCGCCCACGACTCGTTCACGCCATCCTTTGGTTGTGTCACACCTGTGTCATCGTTACATGGCCACACAATGTCAGGGTCTGTGCCGTGAACAAACACAGTAATGACAGGTTAAATGTTAAGCGCTGTCACTCCCTACTGCCACGCAATCTGTAATGGCTCAAATCGTAATTAATGATCAACTCCGACCCAAACACGCCTTCGTGTGATAACCTTCAGTCAGTCGCTCCTCCAGTGCATCCACAGCACGTCTGTGTCTCTCGTGTTACTCCTGTCAACATCTGGCTTGTTAGAGGTCTCATGGACTTGGGCCCTGGGGTGGGACCACATCTCTTTGTTGTATTGTTGCGCATACATCACTGTGTGGTGATGCAGTAGATAAACTGCAGACACACCTGATGCCGGTTGTGGTTTGCAACACTTCGAGGTGTGGAGAGCCAGAGTCTTGTTGGAAAGGTACAGTTTATGCTGCTCTAGATCTGTTTTGGTGACACGTTACTTTGAGTCCCTTTTTATAGAAGACTAACAAAAATGTATTTAATAGTTTATAACTCACTATAATTTAGTTGTAAGCAGATATAAGGACATTGTGTGTGTGTTTATGAATGTACAGTATTTATCAAACATAATAACTTTATTACAGTTGTATTTTACTATATTATTATGCATTTTCTGTTTATACACCTGGCTCCACTTGTATGTTTTAAAAGGAGGAGTTATAGTGGTAGACAAATACATTCATGAACACTTTGCTTACAGACACTTGATAATGTGTCATAAATGATTTATTAAATGTATAATCACTGATTATAAATGCCAAATAGGGGGACTTAAATCTGGGAGGAGGCTGACCCTGCAAGTTACAGGCCCATTGCTCTTCTGTAAGAGAGTAATAACTCAAAAAAAGTTTTGGACACAAAATTAGGTGACGATGTTCTCATCAGACCACATTTATCCCTTGTAAATTCGATTTAGTAATCTGTGGACTAAATGGTCTTATGTGTTTGAGCCAATGATATAATTTGGGTTTGGGGTAAAATTCTTACTAATGGAGACAAATCACTCCCTTTTGACTTGCAATGGGCGTAAAGTAGAGCGATCCCCTTTTCTCCTTCTAAGTAGCAATCAGAGGTCACCCAGGTATCTATAATGCCGATGATTTATTGATTTGTCGGTCTGACCCTGTAGTTGCAATTCCAAGTTAAAGTCCTGCACATACTGCGTCATTTTAAATCTAAACATTTCAATCGTTTTCTCCATGTGTGATAGATGAGGATAGATGCAGAGATGCTGAAGGGCCTCGATCATATTTATTCCGGCACTGTCCGCTGCCTGTTCTCTGTCATGTCTGATGTGACATATTGTTTCTCCAACAGTATAAAACAAACATACAGCC
The DNA here is from genome assembly GCF_002814215.2 of Seriola lalandi dorsalis. NCBI lineage: Eukaryota > Metazoa > Chordata > Actinopteri > Carangiformes > Carangidae > Seriola > Seriola lalandi. The sequence continues at coordinate 4,140,359 of NW_019525414.1, read as the reverse complement.
AGGCTGTAATTTAGCCCTTCAGTCTCATCAAAAGCAGGCTCTCATGGTGGCCATGGTTGCAGCCAATAAATCAATATACCTGACCTGGAAGTCTCCATCATCCCCAGGCCTCAAGAGATGACTTGCTGTTTATAAGATGGAACAGATTTGTTTTGGCTAATGGAATTCAATGAGGCTGTTTTTGATATTGATGATACCTAGTTGTGTAACTCATGAGCTCTGCTGCTACTTTTTTACCTTTCTTCAGTACGAACGCTCTGTTTTTCACTTGTGTTGCCCTGCTGCTGTGGACTGGCCCCCCTCTCTTCCCCTCCGCTGCAGTGGTACTTAGTGTCTTTAGTGTGTACTGTGTTTTCATTTGTTTTCAGTGACTGAAACATTGTAAAGTTCAGTCATTTTATTCTGTGGTGTAAACTCAGTCATTAAGTTCACATTTACTCAAGCACTGAACGGAAGAAGAGTGTTTGAGGTACTTGTAAGTTACTTGAGTGTTTTCCATTTGATGATTTGTGACAGTTATAGTTACTAGCTTTTTTTAAACTAATGCACTAATACTAATACTGCAACTGATTAATCAATCAGTCGATCAACAGAAAAATAATTTTTTCAACTATTTTGATAATCGACTAATGGTCTAGTATTCTCTGCTGTCAGTTCTTAAAGTGAGCATTTGCTGTTTTTCTTTCTCATCTGTGACAGTAAATTGTTTAGATTTAGATTTAGATTTTAGTTTTAGGATGCTTGGTTAGAAAAAACTATCAAACTGAAGACTTCATCGTGGCCTCTCAGAAACTGTAAAAGCCTTTTTTTCTTACAATTTTAAAAAACATTTTGTAGACTAAACGATTTATAATGAAAATAAACAAATAACTATAATGAAAATAAGCATTAGTTGCAGCCCTGGAATGTTTCTTACAAAAAATGTAATCATCTCACGAAACAAACATGCTACAGATGATCTATAAAAATATATTGTATATAATGATATAAACATTTCAAACGGGCCGTTTGTAATATGTTTTTCAGCTTATACTCTTACTTAAGGAGAATTAGGAGAGCATGACTTTTAGTTGTATTGGAGCAAGTAAAGGGTCTGCTTTTCTTGCATTAATGAATTTAAAATAATGCTTTTCCAGCCACTGGAGTGTAAATTGATTCCTTCACTGAATCCCTGGCATCACGATGAGCTGGTGTTGATTTGTGTGATGCAGCGTTCGACCATCAGAGGGAGCGTGGTGTGAATCAATGCAGCCACACTGATGAATCACTGAGCGACACTCCTGTTTGTTGTGTTCCTCTTGGGGCTAGAACAATTTGATTACTCCTCTTGAAAGCAATTTTGTCCCCCGGGAAAAAAAACACAACAATTTAACCTTGAGAGGCGGAGTGGCAATTTGCTTGTTGTCGAATCACATTTGACTCTCTGTAGTGCTCTGCGTTTTTCTGTCCAGTTTGTCAACAGGCCTTCTCGAAACTGGAGCAATCCAGTTTTAGAGCACCTCTCTCCGTGAGCAAATATGTTTCATTTACACTACATGATGTCGTAACTGTCAGGATGTTTTCAGCTGCTGGTTTATGTTTCCTTTACAGGTGTTTTGAGTTTATTTGTCTATTTGATATGGACTATGCATTTCAACACAGTTTCAGAACGAGGAAGACAAAGAGTTTATAGCTATTGCTTATTCTCAACTCCTGTCCCTAGTTAGGCTTTTACATGTATAATGTAATTAAAAGAGTCAATGGCAAAAACAACACAAAACAGACAACATTGATAATACCCTACAATTAGCTAAAAATATACACTTGTACAGTCTAAAAAGAGACAACAGGCTACAAATAGTCAGACAAAGACAATTAACAATAGATACAATTACCTAGAAATGAGTACAGCTCTTGTTTGCTTTTAGCCAGCACTTGTGAATATAAAGTTTTCTGCGTATTATTTGGAGTTGTATGGGAGTCATAATCGGATGATTGGTGAAAACGACTGTTTAAAGCATAAAGCTGACTGTCCATATTTTTCTTACTGTTAAAGAATTCAATAAAAATGAATTCATCCTACGAGCAACAATTGCCTGTTTAACCAAATCCTGATATAGATGTGAAACGATGCAGTATTACATCATAGGTGGGTATGGACATGTACTAGACTTTAGACACAAAGTACAATTTGACATCCTTACCCTGACTACTGAAGTACATTTTGAAATTCTCAAGCAAAGGGTCGAGTAAAACACACACAACCCTGCTGCTGTAAATACTCACTGGATCACCAAATCCATGGGTGGAAATAGTCTCGACAAATACACTATTTACTTCTGTTATGCTAATATCTACAGTGAAAAGCTGTTTTAGCAAATTATTTGATTGTTTTAAAACTGAAAAAAATATATATTTGTGACAAACTTTTAAAGATTTGCTTCACGGATTACAGATATCAGAAAGTACCGAGAGACAGAACTGACATATTGTTGTTTTAGGTGTTTTTATATGTTGACAATAATATAGAATATTCTCCAGCTCATTAAGAAAAGTGTATAAAACAGCACAAAGCACACATTAGATAAGATCTGTGTCGGGGGAAGGAAGGTAAAGATTTCTTCTCCAGCTCTGAGTTTCAAGTGAAGACAACTTGAGTTGAACTCTAGACAGTGTTGAGCAAGAGAAGATAAGATTGGCAGTGCAAACACTTCATACAAACGCATGTTGATTGAGCTTAGAATCTTCTTTTACTCCTTCGCAGGTTCTGTCAGCATTGATTTTTGTCTTTTAGGATTACAACTCTTTCTGAAAAGCTCATTTAGATGCTCAGTAAAAGGCTTCGTTTTTTCAAACCTTTATTGACTGAATTAAAGGTCAGGCCTTGTTTGGTTAACAGCTCAGATAAATGTCTTGCATTCTTGATCTGCCGTGACCGGATGTTTCTCTCCAAATCTTCATGAAACTGAAAATCATGGAGTATTTTCATACAAATCTCTCTGTAACCAGTGAAATGAGACGTTGAAAAATTCTTCATTTTTCAGCACTTTTTTCTTTTCAGTCAGCACATGCAGTCATGGCTGTCATCCAGAGCAAATTTACATTCACTGCAGAAGTATAATAAGAGGAGAGATATGACTGCAGAGAAACCTGCACACTGCAGATAGAAGGAAGGATTTCACAAAACATTTATTTTTTCTTTGTCATGTAATTGCGTCAATTCACTGAGGTATTGATGTGTTATTTCATTCAGCACACACACACGCACACACACACACACACACACACACACACACACACACACACACACAGAGCTCTGTGTTTATTGCACAGGAGAAGAGCATGTTCCAGAAATCGCTGCTGCATCCATAATGGGGACAACGTGCTGGCCCTTTAATTTCATTCATGTGAGAGGAGATGGAGGCAGGGTCTCGGTCATCTCCCTCAGACCGCCGCTATTCAGCTGGCGAAGAAAAGACCATGACATTTCAAACCTTACTGCTGAGACAGCGCCATCTTATTCACACACATGCACACGGACGACACAAACAGCCTGAACACATGGTCCCCTCAGCAAAACACAGCACTGATGATAATGCAGTCAGGAGAGGGGTGCTGTTAGAGAAACTCTCAACAGGAGGATCCATATCCACTGGTGATGTACATCGTCCCCCCCCTGCCTCCTCTCCCTCCTGTGGTACATTCCAGATAGATGTCAGAGGCATTTAAATGAGGAGGATCAGCTCCAGAGGCAGCTAGTGCAGCGACAGCTGGCCTGAACCAGGAGGCAGACAGAGCAGAGGGGGGTCACACACTGGGATGTGAGGGGGAGTTCATGGATCTGCTGGACCAGCTCTGTGTATGTATGACAGGGACAGATTAAGAGAATAGAGGAGATGACTGTTTGACTCTGTGTGTGTGTGTGTGTGTTTGTTGATGTGACAGCGTATGTATGTTTTTGCCCAGGATTGTCATGTGCCTGGGTGTTTGAAGTGTTTCTCTCTTGTTTCTCTCCATCCCTCCCTCCCATCACGTTTAACCCATCTTGAGAGGACAGCAGACGCCATCCTGGGCCGTTTGCTGTTTGGCATGCTCCATCTCCCAGCCAGGACAGCCTCTCTCTCCCTCTCTCTGTCTCTCTCTCCTCTCTCAGCCCTGCTAGCCGCTGGTTAACGCAGGCTCTGAGGAGACAGGTACGCTCCACTACCCTCACCCCGTGCAGAAAGCACAAACAACCCTCTCCCCTCTAACCTCCCAACCCCCCCTTTTCTCCTTTCCCTCTTTCACACTCACTGCCACTCTCCTCTGCCTGTCCCTTGACGGCTTTGTGTAATAGCCCTGAGCAGTGCTGTCTGTACTGTGCTGAGGAGAATGTGTGTCGATTCGTTGTCCCACAAACTAGCTTTCTCATGCCTTTTTAGGACGGTGTAAAGGTGCACGGACTGTGCACAAACAGGCAGGCCGAGCAGATCGATAAAAAAGAAAAGGTGCTGAGTTCACCTGCAACTGTGCGATCCGATCCAGACGGTTGTTTTCAAGGCTAGTGCGTATTCTACCTTCATATTTCTGTATTTATTTCAATAGTGCTGAGAGAAGTAAAATGAGCACAGGAAGGAAGTTTCTACTGGGAGACCAACACTGGCCTGCTGACATGCAGTTCATGCAGCTGCAGAGACTAAACCAAAGACTTCGACTACACGTCTTGAGAGACATCAGCTGTTTGATGCAGAGCCAGTGAGAGATGCTGGAGGAGGAAGTGTGCTTTAGAGGAGCAGAGAAGATCCAGAGTTAGATCCTGCTGCATTCTCCCTGCTGTGCATGTGTGTTTCTCTTTTAGACAAGAGACTCTGTGTATGATCGTGAGCACCCAGATTTCATTTTAGTTATGCTGGATTGCTGGATGCTGACACATTTTCTTGCGAGCGACCGGATCATATGAGAACTGGCATTTTGTATTCGTTTTTATGTTCATGATTTTATAGCCTCTCTTACTTGTGGAGGCCAAACCGCTTCAATCAAAATATTCTGACACTAAAAACTAGGGCTTGGTATTCAGCCTTGTTAGTTTTTTGCTACTGACCAACATGTATCCAGAATCCAGAGTATCAAAAACACTCATGGACTGAATGCCTGCCCTTCATTCTTTGACCCAAATTAAATCAAAATGTGGTGAGTTTTATTCTCTTTTGTTTATGCAGAATTGTACAGCTGCTTGTGCTCAGACAGCATTTAATGTCTGAAGACTTTGGCTTCTTTTGTCTAATTAAAAAAGGGCTTTTGCAGAAAAATCTTCCTTAGAGTTTCTTATATTCCTTAGAGTGAGGCATTGAGACATTTTTGGTATCAGTACTGAAAGTATGGAAGTGTACTGAAAACTTTCACGATACCCAACCTTAAAAAAACATATCAAAAGCTCCAGTATTGCACTGCTACCTCTGTTTTCACACGTGTCTTTATTTGTTTGTCTGCAGGATTACGCAAACTGAACTGAACTGATTACGCTACTGAAGCGATCTGCACCAGATGTAGTGGAGGGGTGGAGCATTGGCCAGAACTCTTCAAATTTTCCAGGAATTTTTTGAATCACTTTATTTAACATTGCGATATAGGGGATATATTTGAGGAACTAGTGTGTGGATCTTGATCAATCCGACATAGTCATGGTTTTTTGCACAATATAATACAGATCCAGGTAACAATCCAGATCTGGTGGAAGAAAATGTTTGGCCTTGGTGGAGGTATGCGCCATTCCTGTTTATATTTGTCGTTCCCCCGTAATCCTGCTTTCTCATGTCAGCTATGAGTACATTTGGCTTTTACTCTGAGACATTTGGCACAGAAGCTGTGAGTCAGTGGCATTTGTTGTGGGCTGAATACCAAATCTGCATAGTCAGTGGTGACAGGTAGACAGTGGTTGATGATGCATGGCCTGGTGGTAGAAACAGAGAGGAGAGAGAAAGGGATAAAAGAGAAGGAGTCTGAGGCTATTTAAGTATCACTGAGAATTGTGTGTATATATTATGAAATTGAATTCTGTGTGGGCAGGTCACTGAACTTGTAACGAGTTGGACATACTACAGATGAAGTTCCACAGGATGTCTCCTGACCCCGGGGCTCTTCTTCCCCTCTGGCCTGTGGGCTTCAGATGACTTTCCACTTGTCATCTCATCCCCGAGGACCTTTTACACCGCGCTGTTCGATTTGAGTTGGACTGGAGTTACAATACTCTGTGTCGCTGCTGAAATATGCATGCCTGTGGAAGTCCCTTGGCAAGCTGATACTTTCTGACCTTGTTTTGAGGCTCAGTGGTGATATGGAAGGATGAGCTGTGCGAGACTGTGTGTTGCATTGTTTTTAATTCAACATGTTTTTGTGTTAAGTGTCTGTTAGAGCGTGGAGACGGCTAGTTTGAAATCCTCATGTTGTATCAGGCTCTCTTGCTGCTTCCCCTCCTGCTCCTGTTAGATCAATAAGAGCTTCAGCTGACTAGATTACGTCGTATATATATTCCATTCAAACATGGCTGACTCTAATTTCTGAGTGGTTTTCTCTCCAACTGTGGGGGGATGAGTTGTTACATAACCATAGATGCTACTGATCCAAATATAGCAGCCATTAGGGGATTAGCTCCAGGTCCGGTGGGCTTTACTGTGGCCCAGCATGATGTCTTTGCCGCTGGTCGCCTCCTGCGGTCCAAGCCACTGTCCACTGTTATCCTCACAAACTGATATGCCCCAAACCGACAGCAGAGACAACATCTTAGCTGGCCATTACATTACACAGACGCACCCCTTCCAATCACCAGAGGAGAGCCTTTCTGTGTCTCTGTGGACTTGGCTGAGGCACAAGGACGGTTTAGTATCACAGCATGTGGTCTCACTTTACTGAGGGACATTTTTACTTGCAATAGTGTTAATTTAATGGTGTTCTTTCTCATTTATGTAAATGATTTACCAAATATGTCCAGTAGAGTTTTTTCAATAATGTTTGCAGATGACACAATATTAGTAATAAGTCCAGGTAGTTATTTTCTCAATTAATCGATTAATCATTTGACTTGCATCAACAGGCCAAATAATTACAGTACTTTCGTTTACCTGCAAAATTAAAGATATTCCCATCAGACTCATGTGCTAATTAGCATAGTGTAGCATGCTAACACACTAAATGAAGATGGTGAACATGGTTATACCTGCTAAACATCAGCACTGCTGTGCCTTGGTACAGCCCCACAGAGCTGCTAGCATAGCTTTAGACTCCTGGTCTGGTTTTTATATCTTAAGATTTAACTTTGACAGTTGATTTAGTCTGAGATACTTGTGTATGTTTTAGCGTTGATGCCTTGTGGTGCAGGCAAACTTGTCCTGCATGTTGAGTGGGATGTGTTGATTGGACAGTGTTAAGCAGAAGGTGATAAACATGGGGTCTAGCCAGTGATTACACCATCTCCTCCTTTCGCTTTATAGCTCCCATTCTGTGTGCCTCTCACCCAGGGTTTTTATACCTTTTAATGAAGCTTTTTGTAGAGTCCTAATCGGCCCAGTTAATTGGACTCTCTGGTCTCCTTTGCTGTCCCCACAGAGCAGACAGACTCAGACATGCTGTGTTAAATAAATCAGTCTTTTAATTCAGACGGGGCACAATACAAAGACCCTTACAGTTTCATTGTCAGACTGCAAGTATCATACAGTATACCCTCTGTGACCTTGTGTGTATGGTCTATAAATACTGACAGACAACAGGCCCACTGACACTCTAGCACACAGGATGAAATATTTAGCAGGATACTGAATATTTCAGAGGCAGGTGCGTAGTTTCAAGGGAAAGATTAATATCATTGCAGACAGACTACTAAATATACACCCAGGGGGACACACAGCAGTGAGGCAACAGGCATTGTCTCGTCTCACTGTTTCTGTTTCTCACTGACGAATGCTTAACATCTCTGTTTTCCCCAGTGTTGTTGACAACTTGTGTCCCAGCGTCAACTCGCAGCCATCCTTGTCCCAAGTCTCATTTTCAAGGACCATCCCCCTTCGTTTTCCCTCCTCGCTTTTCCATGACAACTGGGTTTGTGTAAAACGTGAGCCTTGAAAATGGCAACAATGGAGGGTTTTAGCCGGTGTATGTGCTGATGGGCTCTCCACCTGAATGGTCCATTGTGCCTCAAGGCACAAACAGCCGCTGAGCTCAGACCTCCACTGTTGTGTAAAGGCCCACTGACGGAGGAACAACAAGCTTCTGCAGGCAGTTTTTGGTCACTGTGAATCAGTTATATGTCGAAGGAATGAAAAATCACGAAGTAAAAATACGCTCATCATGAGCTACTTTATCTTATTCACGTTTATTTCTAGCCCACTTTTTCCATGCTGAGGAAAAGGAGAAGACATCTGCTATTTTTATCAAGATTGATAAGCTCATTGACGGTTAATAGGACACAGCTGTTGCAAGCAAAACTGATTTATCATCCCTCCAAACTGAAATCATCTGCTGTTACTTGTCTGACTTGTGTCATTAAAAGATACAGAGGCCTTAATGTGCTGTTCTCAAAAGTCTCAAAACAAAGCTGGGATTATTCCTCGATACCCACTTTCTCCCTCATTTGATGATTTCCTTCTCTCTCTGCCCCCCC